>NW_024113308.1:0-11619 GCF_003073215.2 Triticum urartu | reverse complement strand
AAAGAAGGGACAAATGCAATAACTCAGAAAGGAACACAAGAGAACTTCATCTAGAATTGGGCGGTGACATAGTCACCTATGTTAGAGTATATTGACTTAGGAGTCAAGTTAGAACACTTGATCATAGGTCATACTCATCGTTTAAGCTCAAAATGGGGTTACCATTTTTCGTTTAAGCATCTTGATGTATTCACATCTTGTTGAGTTGCTTTGACTCATGTCTTGGAGTAAAGCTTCTCTAAGATGGAATAACATACCTTGGGTGGTGATGTGGTTCTTGCTCATGTAGTTGAACTTGTGTGGGTGCTCAAGGTTGATGTAGTTCATCAAGGGTTGGGAGCACCACTTGGAGTTTGAGTTCATCTACCTACATGGGTTAGTTCTTGCAAGGAAGAGCACTTGTGTATCCAAAAATGACAATCATGAAGCTTAATCATAGAGTTTGTCAAAGGATATGTTTCATGGTTTTGTGCTTCCTTGTCTTCAACCACTATTGTGTAGAGTCTTGGTGATGTAGAGATCGCTCAGGATATGAGTGAGTCGCAATCTTATGGAATTAGATTCAACCAAGCACCTACATGGGTTAGACAACATGCAAGGTACAAAATATATCCAAGACATAAGATAGTTATCATAAGAGATATATCATGGATTAGTCATAAGCTCATGTCTTGCATGTATCCAATGGAGTTTCTACTCCAAGTTCGAAGCATCAATGATGTTCAATTCTCCTCTCAACCTGCAAAACACTTTCTCATCAAGTGGTTTAGTAAATATATCCACTAATTGCTTGTCGGTGCGAACATGCTTAAGATTGATGTCACCCTTAGCAACATGATCTCGAATGAAATGATGACGAACTTCAATATGCTTAGTCCGAGAATGTTGTACAGGATTATGACCAATTTTGATAGCACTTTCATTGTCACAAAGCAGTGGAACATGTTTCACATAAATCCCATAATCTTTAAGAGTTTGAGTCATCCAAAGTAATTGAGCACAACATGAACCAGCGGCAATGTATTGAGCTTAAGCGGTGGATAAGGATACCGAGTTTTGTTTCTTGGAAGACCAAGAACACAAGAGATCTACCAAGAAATTGACAAGTACCCGAAGTGGACTTTCTATCAACCTTGTCTCCGGCATAATCCGAGTCGGAATAGCCAATATGATCAAAAGAAGACCTCTTAGGATACCAAATGCCAAAATTTGGTTGTATAGATTAAATATCTCACTATCCTTTTCACAGCCTTAAGATGACAATCTTTAGGAGCAGCTTGATATCGTGCACACATGCACACACTTAGCATAATATCGGGACGTGAAGCACATAGGTATAACAATGAACCAATCATAGAGCGATAAACCTTTTTGATCAACAGGTTCACCATCTTTGGTCAAATCATTATGTCCACTAGTAGGCATGGGTGTAGACATACCTTTGCATTCTTGCATATTGAACTTCTTGAATAAGTCCTTGGTGTACTTTGTTTGAGAGACAAATGTACCTTCCTTAGTTTGCTTGATTTGCAACCCGAGAAAGAATTTGAGTTCACTCATCATAGACATCTCAAACTTCTCTGACATTAGCTTTCCAAACTTTTCACTAAAGAGAGGGTTAGTTGAACCAAATATGATATCATCAACATAAATTTGGCATACAAATAGTTCTCCATTAACCCTTTTAGTAAAAAGAGTAGAATCAATTTTACCAATTTCAAAACCACTTGTAGTAAGGAACTTGGTCAAGCATTTATACCATGCTCTAGGAGCTTGTTTAAGACCATAAAGAGCTTTGTGAAGTTTGTAAACATGATTTGGTTTCTTAGGATTGATAAAGCCGGGAGGTTGTTTGACATAAACTTCCTCCTCTATTTCACCATTTAGAAAAGCACTTTTAATGTCCATTTGGTACAAGGTGATATTATGGTGATTAGCATAGGCAAGTAAGATGCGAATGGACTCAAGTCTAGCAACGGGAGCATATGTCTCACCATAGTCCATACCTTCGACGTGTGTGTCCTCTTGGGCGACGAGACGTGCTTTTGTGCAACCACTTGTCCATCTTCATCTTACTTGTTGCGAAACACCCATTTGGTACCAATGATGTTGTGGTTGTTGTCGGGCTTCTCGACAATGTCCAAACTTGGTTTCTCTCAAAGTTAGTGTAGCTCTTCATGCATAGCGTTTATCCAATCTGGATCTTCCAATGCTTCTTCAACCTTCATAGGTTCAATGCTAGAGATGAATGAATAGTTTTCACATAAGTTAGCTAAACGAGTTTTTGAGCGAGTGATTCTCCCGGTTTGTACATCATTGAGGATTTTCTCGACGGGATGATCTTTGGCAATTCTTGCTCGAACTCGTGAGAGCTTTTGCTTGGGTCTTTGTTGAGCGTCTTCTTCATCTTGTTCTTCTTCTTGGCCTTCTTCATTGTTGATGTTGTCGTTCTCTTGTCGTGGTGGAGAAGGAGGTTGTTGATGTTCATCTTGATGCACTTCCTCGTCTTCTTCATCTTGGCGTGTCCCACTTGTCGATGCTTCCATATCAATTCTTGGTTCACCTTGTTGTGAAGCAGAGGCTTCCACTTGGACGGACGAGGTACTCTCCTTCACTTCCGTTGGAAGGATTTTGCCAATGGACAAGTCTTGGATTGCTTCTGAAGGGTCTTTGTCTCCTACATCAATTGGCAATTGCTCTACTTGCGAGCCATTAGATTCATCAAACTTCACATCTACCGTCTCTTCAACCTTTCGGGTGAAATTGTTGTAGACACGGTAAGTGTGAGAGTTTGAGCCATAACCAAGTAGAAAACCTTCATGAGATTTAGGAGCAAACTTTGAACGACGATGCTTATCAAGAATGTAGCACTTTGAGCCGAATACTCGAAAGTATCCAACTTGGGGTTTGTTACCGGTGAGAAGCTCGTATGCCGTCTTGCCGAGTAGCTTGTGAAGATATAAGCGATTTGTTGCGTGACAAGCTGTCTCAACCGCTTCTGCCCAAAAGTGCTTTGGCGTCTTGTATTCATCAAGCATCGTTCTTGCCATTTCGATGAGCGTCCGGTTCTTCCTCTCAACAACTCCATTTTGTTGAGGTGTGTACATAGCCGAGAACTCGTGTGAAATCCCTTCTTCGTCAAGAAAGGTGTCCACATTTGCGTTCTTGAACTCCGTTCCGTTGTCACTCCGAACCTTCTTGATCTTCACATCAAACTGATTTTGGGCCTTCCTAGCGAAGTTTCTGAAGATCTTCTGGACCTGCGACTTGTCATTAAGAAAGAACACCCACGTAAATCTTGAAAAATCATCAACTATAACTAGACCAAAAGAATTTCCACCGAGACTCTTGTAGGCGTTGGGACCAAAAAGATCCATGTGAAGTAGCTCTAGTGGCCTCCTCGTGGTCATGATGTTCTTCACGGGAGGTCTTCCTCCAACCTGTTTACCTGCTTGACAAGCACTGCAAAGTCTATCCTTATCAAATATGACATCATTAACTCCAAGGATATGAATTCCTTTAATAAGCTTGTCAAGGTTTCTCATGCCAACCTGACCTAGTCGTCTATGCCAAACCAACCTTTTGAGGATTTAGCAACAAAGCAAGTTTTAGGTTGTGCCATTTTAGAGAAGTCGACAATGTAAAGATCTCCTCTACGCATACCCGTAAAGACCATTTTATGATTGTCTCGACGAAATACTTGGCAATCTACCTCAGTAAATAGGACATTCAAACCGAAATCAGCAAGTCTAGATACTGAAAGTAAGTTGTAGCCAAGAGATTCAACGAGCATGACATTTTGAATGGAACTATCATGTGAGATGGCCACCTTACCAAGGCCAACCACTTTACCTTTGAATTATCACCAAAGGTGACATATTTTCGAGGGCCGTCATTTTCAGCAAGCTCACGAAACATCTCTTCATCTCCGGTCATATGATCAGTACATCCACTATCAAGAACCCATTCCTTTCCTCCTGATTCATATCCCGAAGATTTGCCATAAGACCAAAATGTCTCATTGCATCATCAAGATCGAAGTCAATCATCATCATCATCATAATATTCATGTTCATCATGATCTTGTGACTCATCATTTCCTAGAGAGGGTAATTCATTAGATAAATGATCATCAAAGTGGTCACTTTTATGAATTCTTATAGCTTTGAATATGATATCATTAATGATTCCAACATCTCCTTTAGCATGCTTAAGATTGGTAAGTTCAAATAGACATTTACCAAAACTAGGATCACTAGAGTTCATCTTACTCAAGGCAATAGATTTATGGAGAATTTCATCCAAAGTTTTCAAGGAATGATCGGGAAATCGTTCCTCAAGAAATTTCCATATAGTATAGGCACAATTTGAGTAGGCAAACTAGCAATCAAATTTTTGGGCAATCCTCTAATGATGAGCTCAATAGTTCTAAGATTGCGAATCATGTCAATATCTTCATCTAGGGTAGGATGCAAAGGGATCAATATGAGGTGCACAAGGGCTAGCAATATACTTGTTCAAATGATATTGATTGAAGATTACAAGCATCTCATTTTTCCACTCATGAAAATACTTTCCATCAAGAATAGGCACTCTATGTCTAAGACTCCTTAGAATAGACACATCCATCTTCCTCCAATGGTGATTAAACCAAGGCAATGGAGACCAATGCTCTGATACCACTTGTAGGATCTAGAAGTAGATGTGTCTAGAGGGGGTGATTAGACACTTAATGCTAAAGTTGCAATTTTTAAGCTTTTTCGGGTTAAGTGGAGTTCAGGCACAATTTCAACACACACAATACATATCAAGCAAGCATGCAAAGAGTATATGAGCAGCGGAATGTAAAGCATGCAACTTGCAAGAATGTAAAGAGAAGGGTTTGGAGAATTCAAACGCAATTGGAGACACGGATGTTTTTCCCGTGGTTCGGATAGGTGGTGCTATCCTACATCCACGTTGATGGAGACTTCAACCCACAAAGGGTAACGGTTGCGAGAGTCCACACAGGTCTCCACCCACAAAGGGTATTGGTTGCGCGAGTCCACACAGGGCTCCACCCACGAAGGGTCCACGAAGAAGCAACCACCCACAAAGGGTCCACGAAGAAGTAACCTTGTCTATCCCACCATGGCCATCGCCCACACAGGACTTGCCTCACTAGCGGTAGATCTTCACGAAGTAGGCGATCTCCTTGCCCTTACAAACTCCTTGGTTCAACTCCACAATCTTGTCGGAGGCTCCCAAGTGACACCTAGCCAATCTAGGAGACACCACTCTCCAAGAAGTAACAAATGGTGTGTAGGTAATGAACTCCTTGCTCTTGTGCTTCAAATGATAGTCTCCCCAACACTCAACTCTCTCTCATAGGATTTGGATTTGGTGGAAAGAAGATTTGAGTGGAAAGCAACTTGGGAAGGCTAGAGATCAAGATTCATATGGTAGGAATGGAATATCTTGGTCTCAACACATGAGTAGGTGGTTCTCTCTCAGAACATATGAGTTGGAATGGTGTATGTGTTCTGATGGCTCTCTCTTCGAATGAAGAGGAGGTGGAGGGGTATATATAGCCTCCACACAAAATCCAACCGTTACACAGTTTTCCAATTTTAGTGGGACCGAATCAACAAACTCGGTCGGACCAAAAATGTAAACCTAGTGACAGTTAGAGATTTTCGGTGGGACTGACATGCAACTCGGTAGGACCGATATGGTTAGGGTTTGGGCATAACGTAATCTCGGTGAGACCGATTACACAAACTCGGTGAGACCGAGTTTGGTAATTAGCTAACCAGAGAGTTGGTCAGGCAAACTCGGTGGGACCGATTTGCTCTTTCGGTGAGACCGAAAAGTTACAAAACTCGGTGGGACCGATTTGGGTAATAAGTGAGACTGAGATTTGGCCAAGCAAAACTCGGTGGAACCGATTGCATATCTCGGTGGGACCGAGAATATTGCAATGGGTAACAGAGAGTTTGCAAGCCCATCTCGGTGAGACCGAGATCCCATCGGTGAGACCGAACTGATTAGGGTTTGGCAGTGGCTTATGACAAGTGAAACTCGGTGGCGCCGGATAGGAAGAATCGGTAGGACCGAGTTTGGCTTAGGGTTTAGGTCATATGTGGAAGTGGGAAAGTAGCTGAGGGTTTTGGAGCATATCACTAAGCACATGAAGCAAGAGGCTCATTAAGAAACACCTCATCCCTCCTTGATAGTATTGGCTTTTCCTAAGACTCAATGTGATCTTGGATCACTAAAATGTAAAATGAGAGTCTTGAGCTTGAAGCTTTAGCCAATCCTTTGTCCTTAGCATCTTGAAGGAGTTCCCACAACCTTTAGTCCATGCCACTCCATTGTTGAACTTATCTGAAACATGCTAGATCGAAATGTTAGTCCAACAAGAGATATGTTGTCATCAATTATCAAAACCACCTAGGGAGCACTTGTGCTTTCATTGGGCTGCAACGCACACGAGGCCTTTACGGTCCCTCGGTTAACTGTTGGAGTATCAAACAAAGTCCAAATGGCACGAAACTTGACAGGCGGTCTACCGGTAGTAAACCAAGGCCGCATGACAAGTCTCGGTCCAATCCGAGAACGTTTAACACCCGCACATGAAAAGAGGTAGAAAGGACCACCGGAGGAGATAGGAGCGCCGGAATGCAAAACGGACAACGGGGAAAATGCTCGGATGCATGAGACGAACACATATGCAAATGTAATGCACATGATGACATGATATGAGATGCATGACAAAGGCAACAACACACGGAGACAAAAACCCGAACCCGAGGAAAATAAAATAACTTAGCGCCGGAAACGGCAAGAGTTGGAGTACATATAAGGTAAATTACATCCGGGGTGTTACAGAGGCGCCACGGAGGACCCTCCTTGCCCAGCCCTTACCTTGCTCCCGAGTGAAAGCTCAAAATCCTCTCCGGATTGGGTGGTGTCATTGCCGTGTGCGTCATGCTCTCCCTGGAGACACCGCCTGGGGATGCTGCAGGTTTGGGTGAGTGTTGCCTTGGTGTTGAGGCGTCTGGCAGCTGGTTTGTCCTCTCTACAGCGGCTAGCGATGCCATGATTTGCAGATCCGGCTTCCCCTTTGGTGGTTTCTCTCCGGCGTGGCTGGCAGCCGTGTTGTTGAGTACCCGATTCTTCTCTGCGGCGGCTGATTTTTCTCTCGTGATGCTTGCTGTTGTGGCTTGGCTCGGTGCTGTTTCATCCTCTTCGATTGCCCCAAGTGGCTTTCCCTCTTTGCTGGGTGTTCGCGGGCGGCAACGTTGTAGCTGGCGTGGTGTGCTTTTGGCTTCGTGCAGGTCAGGTGACGTGTTCTTCACGAGTGGCCGTGAAGTCGGCTCCTATCCTAGCTCTCGGGTGAGCGTCTCTCTTGCCGACGGTGCGGCGCCCTCGAGCCAGGAAGAGAGGGTAGGGCCCCTCTTCGGCATCTAAGGAGGTAGGAGCTGTCCTTTCTCCGCCCGATGTTACAGACATAATCTTGGTCCTGCCCTTAGCAGTCGGCTGATCCTTGGCTACCTACTCTGTTTGGTTGTCCTGGCCCTTAGTGTAGTGGGCAGCGACATTAGCAAGCTGTGCTCCTTTTCCCTTTTTTGTGCTTGTTAGTGTGTGTTGCATTGTAAGCTGCTCCATCAGTCCCTTGTATCTTTTTTCTTCTTTGTTTTCCTTGTTGGTTCTCTGTAATGCCTGGCCGGTTAATGACTTTATTAATTCAAAGCCGGACTCTTCTTGAGCCTTCGTTCTAAAAAAAGATCCGGAGAGTCTACACCGTAAAGCCACCTGCCCATATTTGACTTCACCAGCGTGCTCCCTGCTATGTATTCCGGCCCTCCTGGCCCGTTCATGGCGTGGTTAGCAGCATGGGTCGCCAAGATGGCCTCATGACCATCATGGACGCGAGGAGGAAGACAACGATAGCGTGGAACCGACCCAAGTTGGGGTTCATAAATCTCTCCGTCTATTAGGAGTTCATCGTAGGCGGAGGCATGCAGCAGAGGTGTTGGGTGCGAGGAGGAAGACAACAATCCGGTGGTAAGAGCAAAGACGAAAACTGTTCCGTAGTAAGAGCTCCATTTAATTAAGTTGGGGTTTGCAACTTTGCATCGTAATTAAGTGGATGAGGGGCCAAATATAACGCACACGCGTAAAGGAGCAGGGTTGAAATATAACATCCCAACAAAGAATGCAAAATATATTCATTCAAAAAAGAAAAAAATGTACAGTATACTATTTGTGCCATATGGGTGTAGAATGGACTGGAGAGCATAGCTGCACCGTGCACGGTAGGTCGGTTTCATACCCAAAGTCCCAAACCCAAACCAAACGGACCTGAAATAGTAGGGCACTGCAAAGCGATCAGACCACATAATCAACATGGCACCAGCAGGGTATGGGTATGGGTAATGCGAGCCCAAACCCGCACCGTCTCAACATTTTTCACCCAAATCTGTACCCGTACCCGCACCCCGGGTTTTAAATTGTTCCCATACCCGTACCTGGCCGGGTATGGGTAATACCCACGGGTAAAAATACCCATCTCGGCATTTATATTTTAGCATGTTCAGTATTGAGTAAACAATCATCAAGACATTCAAATAATCCATTCATACATCATACACACTAGAAGAACGCCCATGCGTTGCAACAGGGTCACATTAACTTTAAGAGTTCAATATTAAGCATGTTAATATTACATTTAATATTCTCAAACATATCAAGTGACATTGGCGACCTTTTTACTATCAAATCCTCTCTCTCTCTCTCTCACACACACACACACACTCTCCCTCTCTCTTCCTCACTCTCTCCCCCTCTCCTCTCTCTCTCTCTCTCTGGTAATTGCCCGTGCGTTGCAATGGGGCCAGGGTATACCTAGTCTAATGGTCCACTATCTTTATTTCCCCGCCTCCCTAATCCAAGCTCGCCACCTCTGTCATGACACATCCAGTTGACAATCCCTCCCTCCACTCCCACTCAAACACGTACTTAAATTATCTAGGGATGACAATGCCTCATATTTGGTTTCTATTATTGGGCATTCAACCGATTCACATCCCCGTTTTATCAATGATCATATGCACATTATATTTGATGCCACAACGGACGATGTCATGGAAATGGGTCAACCACAATCACATCACTCAAGATATTCAAATACAATGTTGGGATGTTGCCTATAGCTTCATTTAATTGTCATTTTTTGTATAGTATAGTTTATCCAAAATTATTGTTCAATGGAATCCTATTGCATATCGTTATTGTTAAAAAAATACTAAAAATATGAACCAAATAAATGCAGTCAACTTACAGAACTGGTAAATAGACTGCATTGGTAAAGAAGGAAATTATGAATTAAACGTTTCTTACAGATTTACGAGTACACTAAAAAGCTCCCTCTGATCACGAAGTCGTCGTACCATCCAAGCTCCTCCACTCTCAGACTTCATATCCCTCTGTTCATATTTCATAAAAAAATTAAAATAAGTACAGAGAGATCATGTTTAGCTTCTTCAAATGCTTGCATTAAATAGAAAATGTTTTTTAAACAAATGTCGAAGTCTAGATTTAACCATGCTACATGCACAAAAGAATAAAAATTCTCTCCCTAATACGAATGAATCATACATGCATATGTTTCTCAATAAAAAACAAAAAACATTTATCTTGCTGCCGAAGGTGAATTGTTGTTTGCTGATGATTGCTAGAGTGGAATTCCATACAATTGCAGGGGGGAAACATGATATTTTTCGCTGTGAAACTCATGAGCTAGTTGTGCAGTAGTTCTAGTAGGAGTCTATATGGCAGACAATTCTGAAAGATCGTGGATGTCGCCTAGAGGGGGGGGTGAATAGGCGCTTTAAAATAATTATGGTTTAGGCTTGAACAAATGCGGAATAAACCTAGCGGTTAATTTGTCAAGCACAAAACCTACAACAACTAGGCTCACCTATGTGCACCAACAACTTATGCTAAGCAAGATAAACTATTAGGTGATAGCAAGATATATGACAAGAAACAATATGGCTATCACAAAGTAAAGTGCATAAGTAAAGAGCTCGGGTAAGAGATAACCGAGGCATGCGGAGACGACGATGTATCCCGAAGTTCACATCCTTGCAGATGCTAATCTCCGTTTGGAGTGGTGTGGAGGCACAATGCTCCCCAAGAAGCCACTAGGGCCACCGTAATCTCCTCACGCCCTCTCACATGCAAGATGTCGTGATTCACTAAACCCTTGAACGGTCACCGAACCCCGTACAAATGTGCAACCCTTGTGGGCGGTCACCGAACCCGTACACTTCAGCAACCCTTGGGGGCGGTCATCGGTACCCGTCAAATTGTCCGGGGCGATCTCCACAACCTAATTGGAGACCCCGACGCTTGCCCGGAGCTTTACACCACAATGATTGAGCTTAGAACACCACCAACCATCTAGGGCACCCAAGCACCCAAGAGGAACAAGCTCAAGGGTACCAATCACCCAAGAGTAATAAGCTTCTCAACTTGTAACTTCCACGTATCACCGTGGAGAACTCAAACCGATGCACCGAATGCAATGGCAAGGGCACACAGAGTGCCCAAGTCCTTCTCTCTCAAATCCCACTGAAGCAACTAATGCTAGGGAGGAAAATGAGAGGAAGAACAAGAAGGAGAACACCAAGAACTCCAAGATCTAGACCCAAGGGGTTACCCTCACATAGAGGAGAAAGTGATTGGTGGAAATGTGGATCTAGATCTCCTCTCTCTTTTCCGCCAAAACTAGCAAGAATCCATGGAGGGATTGAGAGATAGCAAGCTCAAAGAAGGTCAACAATGGGGGAAGAACACGAGCATAAAGGATAAAGTTCATTGGGGAAGAAGACCCCCTTTTATAGGTGGGGAAAAATCCAACCGTTATGTGTTGGGGATCATTGCAGAAATTAAAAAATTTCTACGCATCACCAAAATCAATCTATGGAGAGAATAGAAATGAGAGAGAGAGGAGTTCATCTTCATACCCTTGAAGATCGCGAGACAGAAGCGTTACAAGAACGACGATGAAGGAGTCGTTCTCGCAGCGATTCAGATCGCGGTTGATTCCGATCTAAGCGCCGAACAACGACGCCTCCGCGATCAACACACGTGCAGCACGTGGACGTCTCCTCCTTCTTGATCCAGCAAGGGGGGAAGGAGAAGTTGGGGAAGAACTCCGGAGCACGACGACGTGGTGGTGGAGCTTGCAGTTCTCCGGCAGGGCTTCGCCAAGATCAACGAAGGAGGAGGGGGTCTAGGAGAGGGGGAGGGCTGCGCCTTGGATGAGGTGCTGCTGCCCTCCCTCCTCCCCTCTATTTATAGGACGAAGGGGGTGAGGGAGTCCTGGATTAGGGGGTCCTCGGACAGCCGGATGATATGTCTCCAACGTATCTATAATTTTTGATTGCTCCATGCTATATTATCTACTGTTTTGGACATTATTAGGCTTTATTATCCACTTTTATATTATTTTTGGGACTAACCTGTTAACCGGAGGCCCAGCCCAGAATTGCTATTTTTTTTGTGCCTATTTTAGGGTTTCGAAGAAAAGGAATATCAAACGGAGTCCAAATGGAAAAGAAACCTTCG
>NW_024113307.1:0-72283 GCF_003073215.2 Triticum urartu | reverse complement strand
TGGGTTGGGTTTGCCGGGGGGGGGGGGGTTGGGGGGGGGTGGGGGGGGCGGCTGGGCCAAGGCCCAGTTAGGCCAGGGTCTTTTTGGTTTCTTTAATTTTTTGTTTTTATTTATTATCTGTTTATTAGTTTTCTATTTAATTTTCTATATATATTTGTTTTATAAAACATATAAGTAGTACCTAAATTAGTGTTTCAAAATACCCCAGTGACACAAAAAGTTTAGTGACAAAATAAAACCATTTAGTATTTGATTAATTGTAAAAGGCATTTAATTAATTGTTTTTGCTACTGTCATAATTATTTTAGATCCTTTAAACACTTCAGCAAAGTTTGGTTTCACCAACACAATTACCTATGATGTATCCGACACATTTAGAAAATTTTTGTTTTAGCATTTGAAATTTTTTGTTGTTTGCTTGAATTTGAATTTGTATCGGTTTTGAACTAACGCAAGATTAGCAACAGTAATCGAGGTGACGTGGCATCATTAACCAAGTTCTACTGTAGCTTAATTATCTGGGCGTCACACCCCTCCCCTGCCCCTGGGCCCCACGTGTCAGTGGCCCAGCCGGCCCGCTGACATGGATTAGTGGAAACACATTTCTGTAAGTGTGTTTTCCTTTAATGAAAGCGTACTTTGGTTCTACTGCGGCCGTAAATGCGTTTTCTCAGTTCTGAAAGCGTAATGTTTTCTGTTTTTCCACTCAGGGACCCGTTGGTGATAAAAATATTCACAGATTGGTCCCTCTCCTTCATCACCTCGTATCTCCGCGACCGTAACTCCGATCGAGGTGATTCCAACGCCTACTTCTTCATCTCGGCGAGCTCTATCTGTTGGTATAATTTTCACTAGGTGGTCCGAATAGTGAACATGACCATTTTTCCCTTGCTTCTAATCAGCCCCCTTCGAGACAGAAGAACATCCGTCAAATCGTTCCGCGGCTTCATCGCACTTCTTCCCGTAGTCTCCGTCACCCCCAGGCAAGCCACAATAGTCATTTGCATGATAGCCATGCAGTAGCCATGGTTTCTACTTGAATACTTAATAAAAGTTTGCCCGTTAACTGCCTGCCTATTTGCTACTACTGTCATTGTTTCTGTTATGCTCATGGATTCATGTTCACATTGATGCTATGTTCTGATGCATCTTGATTCTTGTACTACTTGCTAGTATCATGTTCACATGTCATGCTTGGTAGTAGTAGTACATGCTAGTAGTAGTGATGTTCATTCTGATGCATGCTTGTTGTCTGTTATCAAGTACCGTTGTTATGCATGTTTCTTTGCCTCTAGTTGGTTATATGCTTTCTTGGTAGTATTATTGTCATATTCTTGCATGGTATGTATTTATGATGCTAGTAGTCATGCTATGTTCATGTATAATGTTATGCTTATGCTCGTCAGTATGCCATGTTCATTTGGTTAAATCCTCCATTGTGGTTATGCTCGATGAGTACGTTGCACCTCCATGCTTATGTTGATATCATGCTCGTGCATTATACACTATAAAAAATACACTCCCGTTATGATACATGTTTGTGATAGTAGATCACATTTTTTGTCATGCATGTACATCCATGACAATTTTATGATAGAATCAAGATAGTCATACATGTGCTGTCGTAGAAGTGTTCCATGACAATACCAAAATTATCATCACGGAAGTGTCCACTTCCATGATGAAAAATGGCGCGTCATGGAATTGCTTTCGTCAAGGGTAACTGACACATGGCGTCCACCGTAACGGGTCACCGTTAAGCTATCGGGTTCCAGTTTGGCTCTGATAACTCGTTAACAGCCCGGACCAATGGAGATTTTCCACGTGTAAAATCATCATTGGCTGGAGGAAACATGTGTGGGCTCACTGTTGGGATAGATGTCATCCACTCATTGGACAGAAGGCGGCATTGATACATCGACACATGGCACGGCCCAACTGAGGCACATTGACGGTGTCCTGGACTAGGGGGTACTCACCACGTTGTCTCCCGACCAGCTAGATCGGGCCGAGGACCCCATAGCCGTTCACTTATGGGCCACTTCGGGCAGCCCATGCCACATACAAGGAGGATTCCACAAGACTTGGTCCCAAGACAATGACTCCTCTAAACCCTAGGCCTTTGGTGTGTTATATAAACTGAGGCCAGGCTAGTCAATAGATCATCTCATATTCATTACTACAATCTCGTGGTATATACATGTACTATGTACTATCCTCCTATCAATACAATTAAAAGCAGGACGTAGGGTATTATCTCTTCAAGAGAGCCCGAACGTGGGTAAAATCTTGTGTCCATGTTACCATCGCTACAAGACACCTAGCTTAGGACCCAAATATGAGATATGCCAGATATAAAACTGACATCGGTGCTTTCATTCAGATCCTGCTAGCAGTCGCCATGGTGCGATGGGAATTTGGATCGTCTCCGGCGTGATCTACGTGTCGGAGCGGAGCTTTATGGTCGATGTCGGCATCTTTTTCGCCAGCTCGACTGGTTACCTCGGCTGGACCGAGGACCGCGCTCCATGTCAGATCATCAAGATCAGACGGATACTTTCATCATCATCAGCTGAAATCTCAATCTAGACCATGGAAAAGTCATCCATGGAGCATGGGGGCTCATCGTCAACATTGCCCTCGTGCGATCACATAGTTTTTTCTGTACAGCAGACTTATTTTCACTGCCACCATCTTCTTGGGAGTCGATTTGATGAACCCATTGGTGGAATTGTGCATAATTGAGTACACAACGACCCTGTAAAATTTCGTCACCTTCCGATGGAGAAATCTCCGGCGATCTATGATATACCGGAGGCCTGCCGAGTCTGGACGGAAATCTGGATGAGTTTAGGACGTGGTCTCCAGAGCCTAGCTTGGAAGTTATTCGGAAGATCCAACCGTTCATCTTCTGCGTAATTTCCATATCTACTACCTCCCAACATTTCAGCTCGATCCGACCGTTCAAACTTCGGGAACCTTCTGATTAGTGCATCACTTTTCGGATCTGTTTTCTGCGCGAATACGAATCCGACCTGAGTTCATCTATTTTCATGAACGGGATATTGGACAACCTTTTTGGAAGGATCTCTTTCTAGGGTATTGTGTTTTGTTTCTGAACACATGCTCACAAATTTTGCTCATTTTTGGAGGTAATCTTCACCGTCGTGCCGGTGTCAAACTAGCCATTGCTCCACGTCTCCTGACCTGCGCTAGACAGATCGTCGCTTCATCGAGCCGAGCCTAACTGTAAGTGCATCTAGTGCAACCCCTAGTTGGTTTTGGAGTATTGACGACAAATCTGGTTGAGGGACTAATGTGTTTGTGAGAATTGCAGGATAACACAGGTAGTAGTCCCTCATTGATTCGGTTTACCTACCGGAGATGACCCCTAAACTGTGTGAAGACATTGAAGACAATGGTGGTATGTGAAGATATTCGCAACGAAGATTATGACTCGAGAAGACATTCATGTGAAGACTATGGAGTGCGAATTCATAGCTGTTGCATAGTTTCCTTTTCTTCTTTGTTGAGTCATAGGAACCACCGCATTGTTAAGTGGGGTCCAAGTGAACAAAGTCAGAGTGACTGAAGTGATGCTCAACCAAATCCTAAGTCTTCGAGCGAAGATAATGAGAGCAAATCTTATCAAGAGCAGGATGAGTCAGCTTTAGTTGTAGCCCAAGTTAATCTATCGCGTGTGTTTGAAATCTGACCATTGGAACACGTGTCAGTTCCTTAGTGACCCATGGTCATTTCGGACAAATCAGGTCGGGTTGCCTAGTGGCTATAAATAGCCCACCCCTACACCATAAATTGGTGGCTGCTCAGAGTTAGTGCACGGCTTTTGTCGTTTGAGAGCAACCCACCTCAAAGCCTTTAAGAGAGAAATCCTTGCGAGGAGAAAGCCTTAAACAACCAGACCCAAAGAGTGTTAGGCATCACTGAAGTCCTTCTGTCTGCGTGATCTGAAGACTTGTTATACTTGAGGGCTGTGAATCCTCCAGCCGGTTAGGTGTCGTGTTCTGAGCATCCAAGAGTCATTGTGGATCGCCGGTGAACGAAGTCTGTGAAGGTTTGGAAGTCTACCTTGAAGACTTACCAGAGTGATTGGGCGAGGACTGTGTGTCCTTGCTCAAGGGGAATAAGGTGAAGACGCGGTCTTCTGAGTTGAATCTCAGCCTCCCTAACCAGATGTACAGTTGTCACAGCAACTGAAACTGGTCCAACAAATACCTGTCCTCACCAAGCAACTGGTTCTATCCTTACCTCTCTCTTTACATCCAGTTTGTCTTCGTGAAGCCATTGCCTGCTTGCATGATATGATTGACTTCACTATGTGAAGACTGTTGCTGATTGGTTTCATACTTTCTTCCATCTTGATCCATACTACCAGCTGCTGATAGTGTTCGTGCTTTCACTTCATTGCTTACTTGACTATGGCCTGTCTAGTGTAGTCTACCTTCCGCTGCATATCAATAGGTTCATTTCTACTGTTTGTCTTCAAAGCCCCCGTGTTTTGAAGACTTTCATAAAAATCGCCTATTCACCCCCCTCTGGTCGCAACTAGCACTTTCAATTGGTATCAGAGCAAGATGCTCCCTTGTTTTGTGTGATTCGTTTAACCACCTGGAGTTTTAGCTATGTCGACTGCAGGGATAATCAATGTCTCCACTGCGTGCCCTGTCTACGATGGCACTGATTATCCTTACTAGAAGAATAAGATGCGCATGCATCTTGAAGCCATTGATGTTGACCTCTGGTATGTCGTCAAGAATGGCGTTCCCAAGGCCGGTGAAGGCGTCACCGCAACTGATGTCAAGAAGTACATTCAACTAGATTCTACTGCCAAGAACATCATCTATGGTCATCTGACCAAAGGACAGTATGGTCGTGTGAGTGCTCTGGAAACTAAAAAGCTAGTCTGGGACTGGCTCTCCAAGGTCAATGAAGGCGTCTCAACCCAGAGAGACTCAAGGATCAGTGTTATTCACAATCTCTTCAACCGCTTCAAGAGAAATGACAATGATAATATTCAGCTGACGTTTGATCGTCTCACTGATATCACAAATGAGCTTCATGCACTCAGTGCCACTGAAATCACCAAGCATGAAATCATCAAGACACTCTTGAGATCACTCGATAGCTCATTTGACACCCTGGCACTGATGATTCAAGAACGCCCTGACTTCAAGACTCTCGATCCGTCTGACATACTTGAGAGGCTCAACACACATGAGTTCCAGCTATCTGAGAAACGAGACATCTATGGTCCCAACTATGGCCGAGCTCGTGCCTGGAAGGCAAAGGCTGTTTCCTCACCTGAAGAAGAATCTGACTGCAGTTCTGAGGATCCTGAAGACATTGGAAAGGACTTGCCATGCTCGTGAGGAAGTTCCAAAGGTCCATCTCAAGAAATGATGAAGCTTCCTCCCGTGACTACAAGAAGAGAACATGTCACAAGTGCAAGAAACATGGTCACTACATCTCTGAATGTCCTCAATGGGACAATGAGAACAACAACAACAAGAAGAACAAGGAATACGATTCTGATGACAAGAAAAAGAAGAAATCCTCAAAGTCTTCTTCTAAGTCTTCGTCAAAGTCTTCATCACACAAGAAGAGCTCATCTAGCAAGGGTCGTGCATTTTGTGTGCAAGGAAATGGATTCAGAGGAGGAGTCTGCATCTGAGGAGGTGGAGATGGAGTCTGAAGAGGAATCTGATTCAGGCATGGCAAGCCTGGCTTTAGCTTCAACGTACGTTGCCAAGTCCATCTTCAACACTAAAGACGATGGCCTCTTCACCAACGCTGATGCTAACGAAGATGACTCTGCACCCACCTACCGCTTCATGGCACGTGGTGCCAAGGTAAACTCACGCGATGCTCACTATCAAACATCTAGTGAAGATGACTCTGAATGTAAATTGAAACCTATCTACAAAACACTTGCTTAATGTCACAGCCCTAGGAATCTTCTTGTAATTAGTGGCATTGCATCCATGCATCATTTTCAATTTCAATTAATCTTGAAATGGGGATGTTCAAACCCTAGCATCACTTGAATCAAACTAGGTTCAACTAAAATTTGCATTCAATGAAACCAAAATGATCTTTATTGATATTTGGTATTTTTGGCAAGGGCTTTGATCCAAACCAAAAATAATGAACATTTTTAAGGATTTATTTTGGGCATTGAGTTTAAATCAATATTGTATTTGGATTTGGTTTTATATTCTTAATATATGGAATATAATTTTAGATAACTCTGAAATAATTTATGTGCCTTTGGATATTCCCATTGTGCAATATAAAAATATTCAGAGGGATGTTTTCACTGTTTCTACATTTGCTGGAATTTAAAAAACAGTGGCAAAGTGATTAAATAAAGGAAAACAGAACCAAAGATTAAAACAGAGGAGAAAACCTACCTGGCCTTACCTATAGTCGGCCCAGCTGCACCGGCCAGCCCACCTGGTGGCCCAGCCCACCAGGGGCAGAGCCGTCTTCAACCTCTGCCTACTGGCAGAGGCGTGTCGACGCGCCGTGCCCGAGCCTCCACCTCCTGCTTCGCGGTGGCAGCCTCCCCGACATCCTCGCGGCGCCACGGAGACGCCCAGAGCCTCCCCTTGTTCTCCCCCTCCTCTGGCTCCCTCTTCCTCTCTTCCCGTGAGCCCGAGAGCGCGCCGTCACCGTCGCCGTGGCTATAGGCCACCACCGACCCAACCAGCGCCACCACGAGCTCCGCCACGACTCCGTGGAGCTACACACTGAGGCACGCAACCGCAGGAGCCCTGCAGCGTCGCGACCATCGCCATCTTCATCCTCTGGCCTGACGGCCGCCGTCGTCGATTCGCCGGCTACGGGACCTCCCCGAGCTCGCCATCCGCACCAGAAGATCCGCTGTGAGGCCTGCAGTCTTTTCCCCCTCCTCCCTTTGTCGCGCTCACCCTCTAGCCGCTGCCCCACAAGCTCCCGAGCGCCGCCGCCGCCATGGCCGGTCAGCCCTGCGCTCCCGACCTCCCCCGCTCTCCTAAGCAGCACCAACATGCTCACCGCGTCCACGGGAAGCGAACTTGCCGCACCGTTTTCTCTAGCTCGCACTGAAACCCCGCACCCGCTCGAGCCCGAGCTCCACCGGCGCTAAACCTCGACACCGGCGACACACCCGACCACCCCAAGCCTTCCCGAGGCCACCAACCGACGCGCCTCGTTGCGCCGGTTCCAACAAGCCCAGTCGCACGACCCCTCGTTGCCAGAGTTGGCCGGACGGGCAGCTCCGACGTGCCCCGCTTACGCTGGCGATTAGCCACTGACTAATCCCTGTTTAAGCCACTAATTAACCCTCCCATGCTCACTGACACATGGGCCCACGTCCTAATTAACCCCTGTTTTATTTCTGTTTAGATTAGTTTAAAAGAGTTGACCGCACTGACGTGGCTGTTGACTAGGCCCACCTGTCTGTGACACTAGCCAGCTCTGTGCCACCGACATGTGGACCCCTGTAACGCCCTCGATGCGGCTATATCTCCCACATGTCGAAGCACGACTTAGAGGCATAACCGCATTGAAAGCAATGTCGCAAGTGAGGTAATCTTCACACAACCCATGTAATACATAAGGGAAACGGTACATAGTTGGCTTACAATCGCCACTTCACACAATTACATGAATAAAACATTACAACATCCAAATACAGTCAAGGTCCGACTACGGAACCAAAACAAAAGAAGAACCCCAAGTGCGACACGGTCCTCGATCGACCCCAACTGGGCTCCACTACTGATCAACTAGAACGAAACAACACAAAGGACAAGATCTTCATAGAGCTCCTCCTGAGCTTGGTTGCGTCATCTGCATGGACTCATCGGCACCTGCAAGCTGGTTTTGGAAGTATCTGTGAGTCACGGGGACTCAGCAATCTTGCACCCTCGCGATCAAGACTATTTAAGCTTATGAGTAAGGTAAAAGGTATGAGGTGGAGCTGCAGCAAGCGACTAGCATATATGGTGGCTAACATACGCAAATGAGAGCGAGAAGAGAAGGCAAAGCACGTTCGAACAACTATGATCAAGAAGTGATCCTGGAACAACCTACATCAAGCATAACTCCAACAACTGTGTTCACTTCCCGGACTCCGCCGGAAAGAGACCATCACGGTTACACACGCGGTTGATGCATTTTAATTAAGGTCAACTTCAAGTTTTCTACAACCGGACATTAACAAATTCCCATCTTCCTATAACCGCGGGCACGGCTTTCGAAAATTCAAATCCCTGCAGGGGTGTCCCAACTTATCCCATGACAAGCTCTCACGGTCAACGAAGGAATAGACCTCCTCCCGAGACATTCCGATCAGACTCGGTATCCCGGTTCTTCAAGACATCCTCGACAATGGTAAAACAAATCCAGCAAAGCCGCCCGATGCGCCGACATCCTGATGGGAGCTGCACATATCTCGTTCTCAGGGCAACACCGGATAGGTCAAACTACAAGTAAAACCAGCCCTCAAGTTTCCCCGAGGTGGCCCCGCAGGCTGCCCATTTCGGACCAACATTTAGACAAGCACTGGCCCGAGGGGGTTAAAATAAAGATGACCCTCGGGATGCGCGACTCCCAAGGGAAAAAGGCTAGGTGGCGAATGGTAAAACCAAGATTGGGCCTTGCTGGAGGAGTTTTATTCAAAGCGAACTGTCAAGGGGTTCCCATTATAACCCAACCTCGTAAGGAACGCAAAATCCGGGAACATAACACCGATATGACGGAAACTAGGGCGGCAAGAGTGGAACAAAACACCAGGCATAAGGCCGAGCCTTCCACCCTTTACCAAGTATATAGATACATTAATTAAATAAGATATAGTGTGATATCCCAACAAGTAAACATGTTCCAACAAGGAACAACATCTCCATGTTCCAACAAGGAACAAACTTCGATCTTCACCTGCAACTAACAACGCTATAAGAGGGGCTGAGCAAAGCGGTAACATAGCCAAACAATGGTTTGTTAGGACAAGGTGGGTTAGAGGCTTGGTTCAACAATATGGGAGGCATGAAAAGCAAGTGGTAGGTATCGCAGCATAGGCATAGCAAAAGAGCGAGCAACTAAGCAAGCAAAGATAGAAGTGATTTCGAGGGTATGATCATCTTGCCTGAAATCCCGCAAAGAAGAAGAACGAGTCCATGAAGAAGACAAACGGACGTAGACGAACGGGTCCTCACAAACGCGACGTTACCGGAACCAACCCGAAGAATCAAACACCGGAAAGAAGCACACAACATAGTAAACAACCAACACATGAACATGGTATGATATGCGGGATGCGGTATGCGATGCATATGCATGATTGGACAAGGAATGCATGAACCTGGCCTCAACTTGGAAAACAAAGTGTGCCACTGGAAAGATGAGATGAAATCGCTTGAAAACGATATAAAGAACGCCAGAATCGGAGCTACGGTTTAGAAATGGCAAGCAATGCAAATGTGACCACGGTCTGCGATTTACAGCAAGTAGCCATCTAAATGCAACAAGTTGAACATGCTACAGCACCCAAACATGGCATCAAAATACATGACAGGGATCCATTCAGGATGCTTAACAAAAGTCTAGCACTGAGCTACGGCCAATTCATCCATTAACAGGTTCAAACAAGCATGGCAAAAATGCATTTGGTAAACAGATTTCAGACAGTGAAATTAACACAAGCCTGGAATTTCAGATCAGATAGTACTCTTCGGAGCATGAAAACTATAAGCTACAGGACCTGAACATGGCAAAGTAAAGCATGGCATGGAGCTACTCAAAGATCTTAACAAAAGTCCCTTAGTGACCTTGAGCCAAAAGGGATCAGAAAATACATTTGGAAGCATTTGAACATGGCAAAAACATAATCAGTTTTCGGACTAAGTGAAAACTGGAGCATGCTGAAACAGATATCAAGTAGGCATGTTTACGAGCTCGATGCACTCACTACAGAGCAAGTCATGGCAAACTAAGCATACACTCATCAAGAATACACAAAATACAAGCTAGACATGGCAAGAACAATAGCATAGCATGCACGGATCAACTACAACATCCACGGCAAAATCGCTAACAAGTAGACAATCTGCCCAGATTCACGAAGTAGCAAAAGTAGAGCTCGATTGACTCAAGCTAGGGTGCTCCATAATTGCAAACAAAGACATGGATGGATAGAGCATTAAAATATTAACAAAACATCCTTACTGATCATCCTCAAAAGAGGCACAGATCACTAGGAAACAACATGAACATATGACCATATGAGATAAACAGCTCAAGGACTTTGTGGAAATGCTAAGTCCCTGAAATCAGCATTACCAAGTGCCTCACTTTGCAAGCTTGTGCTAGTCACCACACACATCACAAAAATACATGGGTTGCACCTCTGGATAGATGGCAAAACCCTTAACAAAACACATGTAGAGCTCATGGACATATCATGCATACAATAATCATGGAAAAAATGACAAATATCTAAATGGAGCAACAGATCTGACAATTATCTCAAGTAGCACTCTTCTAACAGCATTTTGGGCATCAAGATGAACTCAAATGAAAATGATGCAATGAGATGAAATGATGTACTCTCTAAGACGAACATTTGGATATGCTATATGCTCAAATCGGAGTTACGGATGATGAGTTATGGCATGATGAACAAGAGCATCTGAATCAGGAAATTTGGGACTTAGTGGAAATATCACCTCCAGATCTAGATCTAGGGTTCCGAGGTCAACGACGATGCCGGTGGCCTCTCCGGCGATGGGGCGGCGGGACGGCGCTGGAGGATGGCCGGGGCGCTCGGGGACGGCTGGATCCGGTCCGGCCCGACAGGATCCGCGGCAAGGGCGGCGGTGGCGCGCGCTCCGGCGAGGCGCGCGGGGCGAAGGTGGCTCGGGGTGGTCCGGCGACCGAGGCGGCGGGGCAGGACGCCGGCGAGCATGGCGGCGGCGGCGAGGCATACAGCGGCGAGCAGCGGCGTCGGGCGCGGCCCGGCGATGAGGTCCGGCGCGGCATGGGCGCGCAAGAGCGGCGGCGGGCGCCTCCGGGCCCGGGCGGGCCTGACTCGGGCCCCACGGGCCGCGGCGGAGGAGAGAGAGGCGCGGGCGAGGTGGCGGCGTCCGATTGGGTGAGGGCGGTGGCGGCGGTGATGTGGCGGCTCCCCATTGGTCGGAGTGAGGTGGCCGGGCGGGGTGGACATGTCCGGCCGCCGGGCGGACGTGTCCGGCGGCGCAAGGAGGACGAAGGTTAGGGTTTGAACCGCGAATATTTCGAAGAGGGAGCTAGGAGAGTCCAAATGAGGTGCGGTTTTCGGCCACGCGATCGTGATCGAACGACCGAGATGATGGAAAAGGTTTAGGTGGGTTTTGGGCCACTTTGGAGGGGTGTTGGGCTGCAACACACACGAGGCCTTTTCGGTCCCTCGGTTAACCGTTGGAGTATCAAACGAAGTCCAAATGGTACGAAACTTGACAGGCGGTCTACCGGTAGTAAACCAAGGCCGCATGGCAAGTCTTGGTCCAATCCGGAAATGTTTAATCCCCACACACGAGAAGAAGGTAGAAATGACCACCGGAGGAGAACGGAGCGCCGGATTGCAAAACGAACAACGGGGAAAATGCTCGGATGCATGAGACGAACACGTATGCAAATGAAATGCACATATTGACATGATATGCAATGCATGACATGCAAGAAATGACAAGGCAACAACAGCGAATAACTGGACGACACCTGGCACATCGGTCACGGGGCGTTACAACCCCACACGTCAGGTTTGACCTGGACCTGGTCAGCTGACTTGCTGATGTCAGTCTGATGTCATGCTGATGCAGTAAGCATTTTCTGGAATATTTCTAATTCAAAAATGATTTGGAAATTTCAGAAAATTTTGCAAACTTTGAAAAATCATAGAAATTCAACCGTAACTCCAAATGAAATAATTTATATATGAAAAATTATCAGAAAAATTCAAGGAATCCATCTGTACCATTTTCATGCATGTTTGAGCAAGTTAACATCACTATTTAGGATGAAACATGATTAGGGCAAATTTCATAATAGGTTTGGAGTTGGAATTTGATATAGTTTTGAATTCCACTTCAATTAAAATGACTTTCTGTTGCATTAGCCCAAATCACAACATATTGCCATGTCATGATCATGCATCATATTGTTGCATTGCATTGATTGTATTCTTCCTTGTTTGCCGGTAATTGCCCCCTCTCAGTAGACGTTGTTTCCGACGACGTGATCGATGACATCGATGAAGAACTATATTATCTTCAGGAGTGCCAGGCAAGCAAAACCCCCTTGTTCATTCTGATACAATCCCCCTCTCTCGCTCCTGCTCTCTTTTACTCCATTAGGACAACAACGATTCAACTGTTACATGCTGCGGTAGTTGAACCCCTTTCCTCTGCATGACCTGTCATTGCCATAGTAAATAGATGAAACCCACTAGCATGAGTAGGAGTTGTTTGAGCCCTGATGTGCCTACTCATTCATGTTTGTTTGTCATGCCTGCTACTGCTTAGAGTTGAGTCAGGTCTGATTCATCGGGGATGAATCGGAGGTGTGTGAACATGTCCTACTGTGTGTGAGCTAAGTGTGTGAACACGATTTGGTAAAGGTAGCAGTGAGAGGCCATGTAGGAGTACATGGTGGGTTGTCTCATTGAAGCCGTCCTTAGGATCTGAGTTCTGTGTTTGTGATCCATGAAACAGTTACTACCACGCATTGGGCCCGAAACCAATGGACCCTCTCGGCTTCTTGATCACCCTTGTCCTCTGTCCAGGAGTTACAACTAGTTTCTGGTATTTATAGGATATGTGTTTGCGGCCGTGCGTAGCGCTGAACCTAGGGGTGGGCTATGATGCGGTAGATACACCGTGGCACGGTGTACCGGGCGCCCGTTTGGTGTCCCGGGAACCCTGTTCACATCGTTTGGGGCCGTATGTGGAACCTCGGCCGGATTCCCTGCGGATGGGACCTGGATAGGCGATAAACCTGGACTAGAGACTTGAGTGTTTAGGTAGGCCGTGGCCGACACCCTCGTTGGGCTTCCGCTTGAAGGTTGCCGAGTACATGTCATGTAAACGGCGGTAAGTGGTGAGAGCGTGTGTGAAGAAGTACACCCCTGCAGGGTTAACATCATCTATTCGAATAGCCATGTCCGCGGTAATGGACTTCTGGGTTGCCTATAACAGTTCATAGACAAGTGAAAGTGGATACTCTAAAACTCGCAAGATAAGTGTGAGTGCTATGGATGGCCTTCTCGTAGGGAGACGGGAGCGGATCCATAGTGGTGTATTGAATGGTGAATATGTGGACTCGTGTGCGCCACCTCAAAGAGTTGCTTGCTATCGTAGTTCAGGTTAGCCACTGAGTCAAAGCTGGCTTGCTGTAGTTAAACTCCACTACCCCTTGTTGATACCGATGCATATGTAGTTAGTTCTGATGTAAGTCTTGCTGGGTACAATTGTACTCACGTTTGCTTAATTTATGTTTTGCAGAGAGACTTCAATCTCGCTAGTAGTACCACGTGGACTTCGATGTTTAGCTTGATACCTCGGCTACAATCTTGTGCCCTCGACAGGATCGGGTAGATAGTCAGGCTTCTGAGCCTTCTTCTTTTGTAGTTGTCTGTACTCAGAAAGGTAAGCTTCCGCATGTGCTTTGACTTGTATGCTCTAAATGTTGGGTCATGAGACCCATGTTTGTAATATCTCGCTCCTCGGAGCCTAATGAATAATACTCTGAGTCGTAGAGTCTTGTTGTGATGCCATGTTGTATTGCACATATTGAGCATATTGTGTGTATGATTGAAATGCTTGGTAGGTGTGGGATCCGACAACCTAGTGGTTTATCCTTGGTAGCCTCTCTTATGGGGAAATGTAGTCTTGTGCTTCCATGAGCCATAGTAGTCCGCTACAGCACGGTTCACCGAATTCCTGCTAGCCCAGCACTACTACTCAGGACACTTGACTGGCCGGCATGTGTTTCACTTTGTTCCTGTGTCTGTCCCTTCGGGGAAACGTCACGCGGTGACATCTGGAGTCCTGCCTAGCCTGCTACAGCCCGGGTTCCCGGAGTCATGTTAGCCCAGTGCTACAGCCCGGATTCACACGCTGCTGACCGACATGCTCGATGTTGATTCATGTATGTCTGTCCCCGTAAGTTAGTGCCACTTTGGGTTCACGACTAGTCATGTCGGCCCGGGTTCTCTGTCATATGAATGCTAGCGACACTGTCATATACGTGAGCCAAAAGGCGCAAACGGTCCCGGGCCGTGGTAAGGCGACACCCGTGGGCATACCGTGCGTGAGGCCTCAAAGTGATATGAGGTGTTACAGGCTAGATCGGTGTGACTTAGAATCGAGGTCCTGACACTAAAATTGCAACACAGCAACAGACTGCTATGGAACATATTCAAATATTGTTAGACAAAAGCTATGACCTGTTGGAAGCGGAAATGACTCGAACTCAGTCCTTAATTGAAGACATCAAAAATCTTCACGTTAAGTACGAAGAGCTTGAAAGTCTTCATGAAACGCTCTCAACTACTCATGAAAGGCTCTCCTACGATTATCTTCAAAGGAAGCAAGAACTTGAGAACTTGAGAGTTGATACGTCCATTTTGCATCATGCTTTTATATCGATATTTATTGCATTATGGACTGTTATTTCACTTTATGTCACAAGACTTATGGCTATTCTCTCTTATTTTATAAGGTTTACATAAGAGGGAGAATGCCGGCAGCTGGAATTCTGGTCTGGAAAAGGAGCAAATATTAGAGACCTATTCTACGCAACTCCAAAAGTCCTGAAACTCCACGGAACGTCTTAAAAGAAATAAAGAAAAATCCATGCCAAAGATGAAGGCCAGGGGGCCCACACCCTGCTCACGAGGGTGGGCCCCCCCTAGGGCACGCCCCCCTATCTCGTGGGCCTCCTGGTGGCTCTCCGATGCCCATCTTATCCTATATGAGGTCTTTTGATGAGAAAAAAATAAGAAGGAACTTTTCGGGATGAGACTCCGCCGCCACGAGGCGGAACCTTGGCGGATCCAATCTAGAGCTCCAGCAGAGCTATTCTGCCGGGGATACTTCCTTCCCGTAGGGGGAAATCATCACCATCGTTATCACCAACGCTCCCCTCATCGGGAGAGGCCAATCTCCATCAACATCTTCACCAGCACCATATCATCTCCAAACCCTAGTTCATCTCTTGTATCCAATTCTTGTCTCAAAGTCTGGGATTGGTGCTAGTAGGTTGCTAGTAGTGTTGATTACTCCATGTAGTTGATGCTAGTTGGTTTAATTGGTGGAAGATCATATGTTCAGATCCTATATGCATATTAATACCCCTCTGATTATGAACATGTTTATGCTTTGTGAGTAGTTACGTTTGTTCCCGAGGACATGGGAGAAGTCTTGCTATTAGTAGTCATGTGAATTTGGTATTCGTTCGATATTTTGATGAGATGTATGCTGTCTCTCCTCTAGTTGTGTTATGTGAACGTCGACTACATGACACTTCAACATTGTTTGGGCCTAGAGGAAGGCATTGGGGAGTAATACGTAGATGATGGGTTGCTAGAGTGACAGAAGCTTAAACCCTAGTTTATGCGTTGCTTCGTAAGGGGCTGATTTGGATCCATATGTTTCATGCTATGGTTAGGTTTACCTTAATACTTTTGTTGTAGTTGCGGATGCTTGCAATAGAGGTTAATCATAAGTGGGATGCTTGTCCAAGTAAGGGCAGTACCCAAGCACCGGTCCACCCACATACCAAATTATCAAAGTACCGAACGCGAATCATATGAGTGTGATGAAAACTAGCTTGACGATATTCCCATGTGTCCTCGGGAGCGCTTTTCCTATTATAAGAGTTTGTTCCGGCTTGTCCTTTGCTACAAAAGGATTGGGCCACCTTGCTGCACTTTATTTACTTTTGTTACTTGTTGCTCGTTACACTTTATTTACTTTTCAAAAAACTATCTGTTACCACTTATTTCAGTACTTACAGAGAATACCTTGCTGAAAACCGCTTATCATTTCCTTCTGCTCCTCGTTGGGTTTGACACTCTTACTTATCGAAAGGACTACAATAGATCCCCTATACTTGTGGGTCATCAAGACTCTTTTCTGGCGCCGTTGCCGGGGAGTGTAGCGCCTTTGGTAGGTGGAATTTGGTAAGGAAAAATTTATACAGTGTGCTGAAATTTATTGTCACTTGTTACTATGGAAAGTAATTCTCTGAGGGGCTTGTTCGGGGTATCTTCACCCCGTCCAGTAGAGCAAAGAGTTGCTCCTCAACCTACTGAACCTATTGAAAATGAAACTCCTTTTGAATTTCCTGCGGCTATGTGGAAAAACTGCTAGCTGACCCTTTTACACGAGATGGAACAAAGCATCCCGATGAGCACTTAATATATGTGGATGAAGTTTGTGGATTATTTAAGCTTGCAGGTATACCAGATGATGTTGCTAAGAAGAAGGTCTTCCCTTTATCTTTGAAGGGAGACGCATTGATATGGTATAGGGTATGTGATGATATGAGATTCTGGGACTATGAAAGATTGAAGTTGGAATTTCATCAAAAGTATTACCCTATGCATCTTGTTCATCGTGATCGCAATTACATATATAATTTCTGGCCTCGCGAAGGAGAAAGCATCGCTCAAGCTTGGGGGAGGCTTAAATCAATGTTATATTCATGCCCCAATCATGAGCTCCCGAGAGAAATAATTATGCAAAGTTTTTATGCTCGGCTTTCTGAAAACAATCACAACATGCTCGATACTTCTTGTGCTGGCTCTTTTATGATGAAGACTATTGAATTCAGATGGAATTTATTGGATAGAATTAAACGCAACTCTGAAGATTGGGACCTCGACGAAGGTGAGGATTCAGGTATGACACCTAAGTTTGATTGTGTTAAATCTTTCATGGATACCGATATTTTCCGTAAGTTTAGCACTAAATATGGACTAGACTCTGAGATAGTAGCTTCTTTCTGTGAATCTTTTGCTACTTATGTTGATCTCCCTAAGGAGAAGTGGTAAAAAATCATCCTCCCATAGAAGTAAAAGTAGCTCCACCTATTAAAGTTGAAGAAAAGACTGTCACTTATAATGATCCTATTGTTCCTACTTCTTATATTGAGAAACCACCTTTCGCTGTTAGAATAAACGATCATGCTAAAGCTTCAACTGTTGTTCGTAAAAGCAATATTAGAACTTATACACCTCCTGAACAAGTTAAAGTAGAACCTAATATTGCTATTGTTAAAGATCTCTTGTCTAATAATATTGATGGCCATGTTATTCAGTTCGAAAGTGAAACTGCTAGAATTGCTAAACCTTGTGCTAAAGATAAACATAGACCCATGGTAGGCGTGCCTGTTATTTCTGTTAAAATAGGGGATCATTGTTATCATGGCTTATGTGATATGGGTGCTAGTGCTAGTGTTATACCGCATACTTTATATGAAGAAATTAAGAATGAAATTGCACCTGCTAAGTTAGAAGATATTGATGTCATAATTAAACTTCCCAATATGCTATTTCAGCAATGGGAATTGTTCGAGACATTGAAGTCTTGTGTGGGAAAACTAAATATCCTGCTGATTTTCTTGTTCTTGGTTCCCCACAAGATAGTTTTTGTCCTATTATATTTGGTAGACCCTTCTTAAATACTGTCAATGCTACCATAGATTGCACAAAGAATGTTGTTACTATTGGCTTGGATGATATGGTTCATGAGTTTAATTTCTCTAAATTTAGTAAACAACATCGTGAGGAAGAATTACCTAGTAAGGATGAAATTATTGGTCTTGCTTCTATTGCAATACCTCCTAGTGATCCTTTAGAACACTATTTGCTAGACCATGAAAATGATATGTTCATGAATGAAAGAAGGGAAATAGAGGAAGTATTCTTTAAATAGGAACCTGTTCTGAAACACAACTTGACTGTTGAAATCTTAGGGGATCCTCCTCCACCCAAGGGTGATCCCGTGTTCGAGCTTAAACCTTTGCTTGATAATCTTAAATATGCCTATCTTGATGAAAAGAAGATATATCCTGTTATTATTAGTGCTAACCTTTCAGAGCATGAAGAAGAAAGATTATTGAAAACTCTGAAGAAGCATCGTGCTGCTATTGGATATACTCTTGATGATCTTAAGGGCATTAGTCCCACTCTATGCCAACATAAAATAAATTTGGAAGCAGATGCCAAACCAGTTCGTGATCCTCAACGACGTCTGAATCCTAAAATGAAAGAAGTGGTAAGAAAAGAAATACTAAAGCTTCTGGAGGCAGGTATAATCTACCCCGTTGCTGATAGTGAGTGGGTAAGTCCTGTCCATTGTCCCTAAGAAGGGAGGTATTACTTTTGTTCCTAATGATAAAGATGAATTGATTCCACAAATAATTATCACAGGTTATAGGATGGTAGTTGATTTCCGCAAATTAAATAAAGCTACTAAGAAAGATCATTACCCCTTACCTTTTATTGATCAAATTCTAGAAAGATTATGCAAACACACACACTATTGCTTTCTAGATGGTTATTCTGGTTTCTCTCAAATACCTGTGTCGGCTAAAGATCAATCAAAGACTACTTTTACATGCACTTTTGGTACTTTTGCTTATAGACCTATGCCTTTTGGTTTATGTAATGCACCTGCTACCTTTTAAAGATGCATGATGGCTATATTCTCTGACTTTTGTGAAAAGATTTGTGAGGTTTTCATGGATGACTTTTCTGTCTATGGTTCCTCTTTTGACGATTGCTTGAGCAATCTTGATCGAGTTTTGCAGAGATGTGAAGAAACTAATCTTGTCTTGAATTGGGAAAAGTTCCACTTTATGGTTAATGAAGGTATTGTTTTGGGGCACAAAGTTTCTGAAAGAGGTATTGAAGTTGATAAAGCCAAGGTTGATGCTATTGAAAAGATGTCATGTCCCAAGGACATCAAAGGTATAACAAGTTTCCTTGGTCATGCCGGGTTTTATAGGAGGTTCATTAAGGACTTCTCAAAAATTTCTCGGCCTCTGACTAATTTATTGCAAAAAGATACACCATTTGTCTTTGATGATGATTGTGTAGAATCATTTGAAATACTTAAGAAAGCATTAGTCTCTGCACCTATTGTTCAGCCACCTGATTGGAATTTACCCTTTGAAATTATGTGTGATGCTAGTGATTATGTTGTAGGTGTTGTTCTAGGGAAAAGAGTCGATAAGAAATTAAATGTTATTCATTATGCTAGTAAGACTCTAGACAATGCTCAAAGAAATTATGCTACTACTGAAAAAGAACTTTTAGCAGTTGTATTTGCTTGTGATAAGTTCAGATCTTATATTGTTGATTCTAAAGTAACTATTCAAATAGATCATGCTGCTATTAAATATCTTATGGAAAAGAAATATGCTAAACCTAGACTTATTAGATGGGTTCTCTTGCTACAAGAATTTGATTTGCATATTGTTGATAGAAAGGGAGCTGAGAACCCCGTTGCAGACAACTTGTCTAGGTTAGAAAATATTCTTGATGGCCCACTACCTATTAATGATGACTTTCCTGATGAGCAATTAAATGTTATAAGTACTTCTCGTAGTACTCCATGGTATGCTGATTATGCTAAGTTTATACCACCTAGCTTCACATACCAACAAAAGAAAAAGTTCTTCTATGATTTGAGACATTACTTTTGGGATGACCCACATCTTTATAAAGGAGTAGATGGTGTTATTAGGCGTTGTGTACCTGAGCATGAACAGGAACAGATCCTACACAAGTGTCATTCCGAGTCTTATGGAGGACACCACGCTGGAGATAGAACTGCACATAAGGTATTGCAATCTGGTTTTTATTGGCCTACTCTCTTCAAGGATGCCCGTAAGTTTGTATTGTCTTGTGATGAATGTCAAAGAATTGGTAATATTAGTAGACGTCAAGAAATGCCTATGAATTATTCACTTGTTATTGAACCGTTTGATGTTTGGGGCTTTGATTATATGGGACCTTTTCCTGCCTCTAATGGATACACACATATTTTAGTTGTTGTTGATTACGTTACTAAGTGGGTAGAAGCTATTCCAACTAGTAGTGCTGATCATAACACTTCTATTAAAATGCTTAAGGAATTTATTTTTCCGAGGTTTGGAGTCCCTAGATATTTAATGACTGATGGTGGTTCACACTTTATTCATGGTGCCTTCCGTAAAATGCTTGCTAAATATGATGTTAATCATAGAATTGCATCCCCTTATCACCCACAGTCCAGTGGTCAAGTAGACTTGAGCAATAGAGAGCTCAAATTAATTTTGCAAAAGACTATTAATAGGTCTAGAAAGAATTGGTCTAAGAAACTTGATGATGCATTATGGGCTTATAGAACTGCATACAAAAATCCTATGGGTATGTTATAAAATGGTCTATGGAAAAGCATGTCACTTACCTCTCGAACTAGAACATAAGGCATACTGGGCTATTAATGAACTCAACTATGATTTTAAACTTGCCGGCGAAAAGAGGTTATTTGATATTAGCTCACTTGATGAATGGAGAACCCAAGTTTATGAAAATGCCAAGTTGTTTAAAGAAAAAGTTAAAAGATGGCATGACAAAAGGATACACAAGCGTGAGTTTAATGTAGGTGATTATGTATTGCTATACAACTCTCGTTTAAGATTTTTTGCAGGAAAACTTCTCTCTAAATGGGAAGGCCCCTACGTCATCGAGGAGGTCTATCGTTCCATGCCATAAAAATCAACAACTTCGAGGGCACAAATCCGGAGGTGGTAAATGGTCAAAGAATTAAACATTATATCTCAGGTAATCCCATAAATGTTGAAACCAATATTATTGAAACCATAACCCCGGAGGAATACATAAGGGACACTTTCCGGAACGTTTCAGACTCCGAAAAGGAATAGGTATGTGGTACGGTAAGTAAACCGACTCCAAAACAATTTTTAAGGCAATATTTCTCCGTTTTGGAATATTTAGAAAATATAAAAATAAGTAGCAGTCCGGGAAGGACACGAGGGCCCCACGAGGGTGGTGGGCGCGCCCCCTACCTCGTGAGTGCCTCGTGTGCCCTCCGGACTCTGTTTTCTTGCACGTTACGTATTTTGGTCGGTAAAAATTCATTATATATTCTCCCGAAGGTTTTGACTCCCGTATCACGCAATTATCCTCTGTTTTCGTTTCGAGTTGTCCTGTTGTAGATTAAATCAACATGTCTTCCCAGGATTCAGAAGGAGAAAGCTATGTGGATGATTACTTAGCAAATCCAAAGGTCTATGGAGATGTGGAACACGATGGATGGACCACGGAGGAAGAAGAGGACTATGAACCCAAGGGGAAGGAGGAGACGAGCTCAGATGAAGATGAAGCACCATTGCCTCAACTTGGGGACATACACGTGGAGTTCAAAAAGTCAAGTCTCCCTGATAGAGTAAAGAAACCCAAGTTCGAGTTTATCCTTTTTCGTCTCTTGCAGGAAAATAAGCAGGACCTATGCAAAAAGATATTAACCCTGGAGTGGGAAATTGATGATCTGAGGGATCAAAATGCCGTCCACAAGCGCAAATTAAGGGAGGAGCCTAAGCCATCAACTAAATCAACAACACCTCCACTGTCTCCTCCAACAAAGAAGAATTGAGTATCTGGGTATGGGCACTCCCCTTGGCAACTGCCAAGCTTGGGGGAGGTGCCCCTGTATCGTATCACCATCACAACTCCTATCTTTACCATTTTCTTGGTTCGATCCTATTAGTAGTATCTTGATCTAGTAGAATAAAGTTTATGGCATGATCTAGTTTTGAGTTTTGCTTTATGATCCCTCTATGTAATCGAGTCCGTGAGTTATATATAATAAAGATTGGTGTTGAGTCAAAGGTTTGATTATTTTGCCATGATCTTGGGTGAATAAAAGAAAGAAGAAAAGAATAAAAGAAATAAAAAGTTCATATTGATCTTATTGAGATAATGACTTCACATAGAAAGAGTATGATGATTAAAAGTTGTTGGGAGTTGGCAGACATAGCTTTGGTCATTGTTGCAATTAATAGGAAGTAATAAGGAAAGAGAGGTTCCACATATAGATATATTATCATTGACATCTTTTATGATTGGGAGCACTCATTAAAATATGACATGCTAAAGAGTTGATGTTGGACAAGGAAGATAACGTAATGAGTTATGTCTTTCTTATATCTGAGATAAAGTATGTTTTCATGGTTCCTCTAACTTGTTGAGCTTGCCTTTTCCCCCTCATGCTAGCCAAATTCTCAGCACCAAGTAGAAATGCTACTTGTGCTTCCAAATATCCCTAAACCAGTTTTGCCATGAGAGTCCACCATATCTACCTATGGATTGAGTAAGATCCTTCAAGTAAGTTGTCATCGGTGCAAAGCAATAAAAATTGCTCTAAATATGTATGATTGATTGGTGTGGGAGAAATAAGCTTTATACGATCTTGTGATGTGGAAGTAATAAAAGCGGACTGCATAATAAAGGTTCATATCACAAGGGGCAATATAAAGTGACGTTCTTTCGCATTGAGATTTTATACATCCAACCATAAAAGTGCATGGCAACCTCTGCTTCCCTCTGCAAAGGGCCTATCCTTTATTATTATCTTCTACCTTATGCAAGAGTCATGGTGATCTTCACCTTTTCTTTTTTATTTTATCCTTTGGCAAGCTCAGCATGTTGGAAAGAACATGATATATATATATATCTAATTGGATGTAGGGGAGCATGAACCATTATTGTTGACATTACCCTTGAGGTAAAAGGTTGTGGGGCAAAACTATAAGCCCCTATCTTTCTCTGTGTCCGATTGAAACTCTGTAACCACAAGTATCGCGTGAGTGTTAGCAATTATGGAGGACTAAATGATAGTTGAGTATGTGGACTTGCTTTTCAGCTCTGACATAGACTCTTTCCGATGTTATGATAAATTGCAATTGCTTCAATGACTGAGATTATAGTTTGTCAGAGTCCAATAAGGTTTATGATTTATACTTTTGCATTGTGAATAGATCATCACTTGAACATAAGTAATCATATGACAAAACCTATATATGTTGCTGTTATAAGAATAATCATGATGCCTTCATGTCCGTATTTTATTTTTATCGATGCCTCTACCTCTAAACATGTGGACATATTTATTGTTATCGGCTTTTCGCTCGAGGACAAGCGAGGTATAAGCTTGGGGGAGTTGATACGTCCATTTTGCATCATGCTTTTATATCGATATTTATTGCATTATGGACTGTTATTTCACTTTATGTCACAATACTTATGTCTATTCTCTCTTATTTTACAAGGTTTACATAAGAGGGAGAATGCCGGCAGCTGGAATTCTGGTCTGGAAAAGGAGCAAATATTAGAGACATATTCTGCGCAACTCCAAAAGTCCTGAAACTCCACGGAACGTCTTAAAAGAAATAAAGAAAAATCCACGCCAAAGATGAAGGCCGGGGGCCCCACACCCTACTCATGAGGGTGGGGGCGCCCCCCCTAGGGTGCGCCCCCCTATCTCGTGGGCCCCCTGGTGGCTCTCCGATGCCCATCTTCTCCTATATGAGGTTTTTCTATGAGAAAAAAATAAGAAGAAACTTTTCGGGACGAGACTGTGCCGCCACGAGGCGGAACCTTGGCGGATCCAATCTAGAGCTCCGCCAGAGCTGTTCTGCCAGGGATACTTCCTTCCCGGAGGGGGAAATCATCACCATCGTCATCACCAACGCTCCTCTCATCGGGAGAGGGCAATCTCCATCAACATCTTCACCAGCACCATCTCATCTCCAAACCCTAGTTCATCTCTTGTATCCAATTCTTGTCTCAAAGTCCGGGATTGGTGCTAGTAGGTTGCTAGTAGTGTTGATTACTCCTTGTAGTTGATGCTAGTTGGTTTAATTGGTGGAAGATCATATGTTCAGATCCTATATGCATATTATTACCCCTCTGATTATGAACATGAATATGCTTTGTGAGTAATTACGTTCATTCCTGAGGACAAGGGAGAAGTCTTGCTATGAGTAGTCATGTGAATTTGGTATTCGTTTGATATTTTGATAAGATGTATGTTGTCTAGCCTCTAGTGGTGTTATGTGAACGTCGACTACATAACACTTCACCATTATTTGGGCCTAGAGGAAGGCATTGGGAAGTAATAAGTAGATGATGGGTTGCTAGAGTGACAGAAGCTTAAACCCTAGTTTATGCGTTGCTTCGTAAGGGGCTGATTTGGATCCATATGTTTCATGCTATGGTTAGGTTTACCTTAATACTTTTGTTGTAGTTGCGGATGCTTGCAATAGAGGTTAATCATAAGTGGGATGCTTGTTCAAGTAAGAACAGTACCCAAGCACCGGTCCACCCACATATCAAATTATCAAAGTATCGAACGCGAATCATATGAACGTGATGAAAACTAGCTTGACGATATTCCCATGTGTCCTCGGGAGCGCTTTTCCTATTATAAGAGTTTGTTCCGGCTTGTCCTTTGCTACAAAAGGATTGGGCCACCTTGCTGCACTTTATTTACTTTTGTTACTTGTTGCTCGTTACAATTTATCATATCACAAAACTATCTGTTACCACTTATTTCAGTACTTACAGAGAATACCTTGCTGAAAATCGCTTATCATTTCCTTCTGCTCCTCGTTGGGTCCGACACTCTTACTTGTCGAAAGGACTACGATAGATCCCCTATACTTGTGGGTCATCAAGAGCGGCTCATGAAGATCTTCAAAAAGAGAATGAGTCACTTCGTGCTCGACAGATCTGTCCCGCTCAGGAAGGATTTGGACCACCATGTCTAAAATGCCTTGAGCGTGATAACGCTACTTCTGTTGCTGGATGTTCTACTGCTACTGCTACTGCAATATCTTCAACTGCTGATGTGGTAACTAACCTCTCTGTTGAGGATACCAGTACTATTGCTGATGAGAATGCCAGGTTGAAGACGTTGCTTGAAACAGGAATGTACAAGAGTCTCAAAGGGCATCAGACACTACGTGATGTCCACAACAGATTCTGAACCGAAACCCTAGGAAAGAGGGTGTTGGGTTCAAAAGGAAAATGAATGTTGATGGTTCTTACTGGAAGCCTAAGCAGTACCCCAAAACCACATGGGTTGCTGCAAAGGGAGCTTCGGTGGATCCATCTACCTTATCTGGCTTCACTTGTGCTAACCCGATTATCATTGATGAATCCTCTGATGCAAACTATAAACTGCTTAAGAATCAGAATGGTGAAGTGTTTGCCAGGTATATTGGTGCTAACTGCAGGAATGGACCACCTTTGAAGAAGATCTGGGTGCCCAAGAGTTGTCTTGAAAATCTTCAGGTGAATGTCATCATGACACCACCTGGGAAGAAGACAAACCCCAGACCAAAGGCTTCACATGGTCCAAAGGCTTCATACAGACAGAGGACTCCCCAGATTCGCCCTAACACAAATGTTTTGCAGGGAAACCATACTCAGGCCTATGAATATGAGCGTGTTCATAAGACCAAGAACTACTCTGCTTATTCTTATGAGTATTATTCACCTCCTGCAAGACTATTTTCTAGGGCCCCAAAGCCAAAGTTCTCAGATGCTGCACTTAGACTCGTTGCTTCCAAGCCACCCCTGAAGATGTGGGTGGTTAAGAAAACTTAACTCTCTTTTGTAGGGAAAGGTCTCCAGCCGGAAAACAAAGGCGTTAGATACTATTGCTGGGGACCTAAACATCTTGTGGGGCGCAAGATAAAATGCCCAAATGGTCTTATTATGTATTTCGTTCCTGAGTCGCTTGCCATGCATCCTATCAGTCCTAACCAGGATCTGAGATTTCATAATCCACTTGCTCATCAAATGTTTATGCTTCACAATACTCTTCGTGAAGCCTATCCCCCTAACTGCACTATAGGGTATGACACCAGCTGCTTCAGAATGGATTATTGATAGTGGATGCACTAACCACATGACTGGCAATTGAAGTCTTCTCATGGACTCAACCTTGCGTCCATCTGATAAGAGTCATATCACATTTGCTGACACTGGTAAAAGCAAGGTATTGGGTCTAGGTAGAGTCGCAATCTCAAAGGATCAACACATGGATAAAGTGATGCTTGTTGAATCCCTTAGTTTCAAATTAATGTCTGTCTCAATGCTTTGTGACTTGAACATGATTGTGATATTTGGAAAATATCATTGCCTTGTGCTAATGGAATCTGACAAGTCTCTAGTGTTTGAAGGGTACCAAAAAGGTGATCTCTACATGGTAGATTTCTCAGCAGGACCATAGTTGGCAGTATGTCTTCTAGCAAAAGCTTCAGAGTGCTGGCTCTAGCATCAGAGGCTAGGGGATGCTGACATGAGGAACTTGTTCACTCTCGCGAAGAAGAAGCATGTCGTAGGCATCGAGGGCGTCAAGTTCAAAAAGGATCATCTATGTGGTGCCTATGAAGCCGGGAAGATGACTAGGGCCAAGCATCCTTCGAAGACTATTATGACTACATCACGTCCCTTCGAGCTGCTTCACATGGACCTATTCGGCCCTACTCATTACTCCACTCTTACTACTATTGCTTGTCTCTATGGCTTCGTTATTGTTGATGATTACTCTAGATATACCTGGGTGCATATAATTCTCTACAAGACTGAAGTGTAGGATGTCTTCAGACGATTCGCCAATCGTGCCATGAAAAACTATGGCATCAAGATCAAGCACATAAGAAGTGACAACGGCATAGAGTTCAAGAACACCGGCCTCGACACTTATCTTGATACATTGGGCATCACTCATGAATTCTCAGCTCCATACACACCTCAGCAGAATGGCATCGTGGAGCGCAAGAACAGAACACTCATTGAGATGGCTCGGACGATGCTTGATGAGTACAAGACTCCAAGGAAGTTCTGGCCTGAAGCTATTGATACTGCATGCCATGTCATCAACCGTGTTTATCTTCACAAGCTTCTAAAGAAGACATTATATGAGCTACTGATTGGTAAGAAGCCAAACGTAAGCTACTTCAGAGTATTTGGTGCCAGGTGCTAGATCAAGGATCCACATCACACTTCAAAATTTGCACCGAAAGCACATGAAGGTTTTATGCTTGGTTATGGAAAGGATTCGCACTCCTACAGAGTCTTCAACCTCTTTCACTATAAAGTGGTTGAAACTATGGATGTGCGATTCGATGAGACTAACGGCTCGCAAAGAGAGCACCTGCCAAATGTGCTAGATGAAGTTCCACCTAGTGAATCCAACAATCTTGTGGGTACTGGAGAAATCATACCTTCAAAGGTACAGGCTGAAGAGGAACTTATCATTTCGGCACCAAATCAACCTGAAGACTCTGCTCAGCCTCAAGCCAATACTGAATATGAAGACAATGATCAGCAAGAGCAAAGTCTTCGTCTAGTTCATCCTCGTGTTGCGAATGAAGTACAGATTGAGAAGATAATTGATAGCATCAATGCACCTGGTTGCCTTACTCGTTCAAGAGCAATGCAACTGGCAAATTTCTGTGGGCACTTTGCATTTGTCTCTATATCTGAACCCAAGAAAGTTGTTGAAGCCTTCATGGAACCTGAGTGGATTCAAGCTATGCAAGAAGAGCTTCAACAGTTCGAACTGAACTGTGTGTGGGAATTGGTCAAGCATCCTGATCCTCACAAGCACAATATCATAGGCACAAAATGGATCTATCGCAACAAACAAGATGAGCATGGTCAAGTTGTCAAAAGCAAGGCTCGTCTTGTTGCTCAAGGATATACTCAAGTTGAAGGAATTGACTTCGATGAAACATTCACTCCGGTGGCTAGGCTTGAAGCCATTCGCATTCTGCTAGCCTATGCCAACCATCACAACATCCTCCTGTATCAAATGGATGTGAAGAGTGCCTTTCTCAATGGCAAGATTGTAGAAGAAGTGTATGTTGCACAACCACCTGGCTTTGAAGATCCAAAACATCCTGACATGGTTTACAAGCTGAACAAGGCAATGTATGGCCTCAAACAAGCCCATCGTGCTTGGTATGACACACTCAAAGAATTCCTGAAGAGCAAAGGCTTCAAACCCGGTTCACTGGATCCCACTCTCTTCATGAAGACATACGATGGTGAACTGTTTGTGTGCCAGATCTATGTGGATGACATTATCTTCAGCTGCACTGACAAAAGATACAGTGATGAGTTTGGATACATGATGCAAGAGCAATATCAGATGTCCATGATGGGTGAGCTGAAGTTCTTTCTTGGTATTCAAATCCGTCAGCAAAGCAACAACATCTTCATATCTCAAGAGAAATACCTCAAAGACTGCCTGAAGAAGTTTGGAATGCAAGACTGCAAAGGTTACACGACGCCAATGCCAACCAAAAGTCATCTGGGTCCTGACGACAATGGTAAAAAATTTGATCAGAAGGTATACCGCTCCATGATTGGTTCTTTACTCTATTTGTGTGCATCTAGGCCAGATGTCATGCTTAGCGTTTGCATGTGTGCCTGATTCCAAGCGGCACCAAAGGAATCGCATCACTTAGCTGTGAAGTGAATTCTTCGATATTTGGCTTACACCCCAACATTAGGATTATGGTATCCAAAGGGCTCAGAGTTTTATCTAGTTGGATTCTTATATGCTGAATATGCTGGTGACAAGGTTGATCGCAAGTCTACATCAGGCACATGTCACTTTCTTGAATGATCTCTTGTCTGTTGGTCTTCAAAGAAGTAGAACTGTGTATCCACTTTTGAATCTGAATACATTGCTGCTGGATCTTGCTGCGCTCAGCTTCTGTGGATGAAGCAAACTCTCAAGGACTATGTCATCCATATGAAGCATGTGCCACTCTACTGCGATAATGAAAGCACCATGAAGAACTCCGGGAATTCATCTTTTATTATTCTAGTATATTACTTTATTTATACCTTTAATTGATGATCTTTATTTTATTGTAAATCGTGTAAAGATTATTTGGATTTGATATAGCTACTTGTGCAAGCATTTTACGATTAAGAACCAATTTCTTCTTGTACAGGTTGTGTTTAATTTACTATAACTATCGAATACTTTATATACCCGCGTTGCTGCGTTTATCCGAGTGATCCACAAACGATGAAAATCCCTATTTTGCCTACCTCTATCTCGATGAGAGGAAACAAAAGATCTTTTTACCTGTTGGGTAATCATTCGATTAAGTCTTAAATGAGCCCCTCTAAAGTTTGAGGCAAATGAACGCAGCCAACAACCCAGTTCAGCATTCGAAGACAAAGCACATTCAGATCCGTCGTCACTTTCTCAGAGATCATGTCATGAAGGAAGATATTGATATCATTCACGTCAACACTGAAGAGCAATTGGTAGATATCTTCACAAAGCCCTTGGATGAGGACAGGTTTTGCAAGTTGCGGTGTGAGCTAAATATCTTAGAATCCTCAAATGTCCTGTAATTGGACACACATCCTAACGCTTATGCATGTGATGACTTAGATGTGCAACACACTAAGTAAAGTATATCTTCAAACAATGAAGACATACACTCTAAGTGTGAATACATTAATGCGGAAATTAACTTCGGAGCGCCACAATAATTGTGCGCCGTGTCTGGGTCTAGTACTTCCTATACGATGGGTAACGCCACCACCAAACTCTTGTTTGAAGTGTTTTTCATTTGACGTCTCATTTGCATAGTCTTCACATTTGGTTTGTCTTCAACATTGATTCATCTTCGTGTTTATCTTCACAATGTTGATTTGGTATCATATTGGTATATACTTATATTAGTGTTCTGTCCTCTACAACATTCACTTATAGCTATGTCTTCATGATCGAATATTTTGACCTAAGTGAATGTGATCGGCCCTAACCCCCTCTATGCTCCTATCTCAGATTCTATCTATCCAAATCATATGCATTCTATTGAATCTGTCGATTGTCTTCTCTGAATCCTTGTCAGCAGAAGACGCAGAGACAAAATTGAATCTATTTTAATGTTCTATCCTTTTTGCTTGAAAACCGGAGAAGAGGGAACAACCACCCGACAATCCAGGTGTGCGTGGGAACATGGAACAACTTCGAATGTGTTGCATGTTCGCCACATGTCCCTCAGATGTGAACCGCTAGGGGCACCAGTGTAATAACGTTGTGCCGTCCATGTCCTTATAAATACACACCACACCCAGTCATTATCTTTTCTTCCATCTCTCCACAAACCCTAGCCCCACCGCTAGCTCTCGACGACGCTGGCGATGAAGCGCTTAGCTGCCGCGACCTCACTGACACCATCCTCACGCCGGCCGCGGACCTCGTCTCCTCCGCCACCGCCGTAGGTGTCTTCCGTCGCCAAGTTAGGGCATGGAAGATCGAACTGCTCGGCTTGCTCTCTACTCCGTCTAGCAGTTCCTCGTGTGGTAAATAAAAGCTCCTTTTTACTGTCTTTTTGATCCGATAGATTCATCCTTTTCAACCACAAGTGGTTTCTGTCCCTACAAATTTGGATCTATCCTGTTCTGCATCTCATAAAATGCCTAGTATATTCACTTATGCTTCACAAAGTAGTTAGATTCCTCACTTGTGCCTATTCATGGATTCGTACAAATCTGGAACCAACTCTCAACATATAAGTGAATGTCTTCGCGTCATGAGGTCAAAGTCTTCAAACTAATTTATCTTCAAAATCTTCTAAGAATGCATATGACCTCTTCCCCTTCCCTCGCATCTCTAATGTTGTCACAGGTACATGTCCATGGGAGAATCCCTTGGTTCTCATAATTTGCATTCATTTGCAGAGTTCTTACAGCGTCACATCAATTCTCCTAAAGCAAGCTCATGTCTGACCAGCAAACAGAGGAATCAGTCAGGAAGGGCGGCACACAGTGTCGTGGGAATACATCCAAAGATTTGCCACCTGATCTGTATGAAATGTACAAGACTGACCCAGAAGAAACCTATGGTGAACGCAAGACTAGAATCCAGCGGATTCAAAGATATTGGGCAAAGGAATGGTAAAGATACAGATTTGTCACTACTGAGTATGCTAAGAAGAATGCCATCAAGAGACCATGGGGAGATATCATATACAAAGGTCTGCAACCCAAGTCCAAGTCCGAAGCCATTGCTCAAGGCTTCTACCCTTGCATGGTCTGTGGACCTCAGCCTGCTAATGCCGACCCATCTTCTTTGTTATGGTGTCGTGACGACAATCTGTTCAAGCGCAACTTTTAGTTTGCCAAGGAATCTGCCAAGAAAAACAAGAAGCAGTTTGGCCTCGACTTCAACCCTGGTCCATCTGCTCCACAGGCTGACGGGACACGTGAGGCCGAACCCAATGAAGTTTGCCCCTTCTACAACCTTGAAGGTCTCATCTCTCACATTGCTGTCCAAGGGGCTGCGATGGCTCACTCTACGGACGGTGCTGATTCTGATGAAGTGCCTGCTCCTCCCAAGCCAACCAAGCAGAAGAAACCCAAGGCTTCAAAGCTCTCCATTGCACCAAAAGCTTCGCGTGTGAAGCCTCTGGCAACTGCACCTCCTGAAGCCAGTGTGCAGTCTGGAGATCTCTCTCGCATCTCCAAGACTGAGAAGAAGAAGAAGCCCATCCATATTTTTGGTCAAGCACTGAACCCAGCTGCCGTTTTGAGGAACGAAGATGAAGCCATTGATCTGTCAAGTGACGACGATCTTGGCGATCATGCTCTTGAGCTGTTGATAAAGAGCAAGGAAGAGGCGGAGATCTTCAATGATCTACCCCTTTTTGACGTAGACATCTTGAACAATTTCATTGATGAATGGTTTGAGAACCCCAACATCAACCTCGATGATCTTGAGCTTCCAATTGGCATCGGTGTCTCCTTCCACAATGCCATTGCTACTGAGCTAGCTCTGGCTCAGAAGATTGTTGAACTAAAGAACAAGATTGATCATGAGAAATCTCAATTCAAGAGGAACATGGCAAATCTCAGTGTGGCGGATGTTCAAAGCTTCAAGCAGACACTTCATGAGCTCAAGGAGCAGTTTCACCAGAAACGCCAGGAAGCAAAAGGTTCAAGAGAAAGAATGAAATATTTTGCTGAGAAAAGTGTGCAAGCACACAATGAGGCTGAGATGCGTAAGGCACCGGGGCGCCCTGGCATCAACCCCAGAATGGCTGCCGAGAAGAAGAAGAAGCCTACTATGGCCCAAGCTGAAGCATCAAGGCAGGAAGAACCTCACATTGTATTCCCTGCCAGTATGATAGGCTCGAAGCCTAAGGCCCCCACACCTGCTTCATAACGAAAGAAAACAAGGGCAGGTGAAGCCGAAGCCCGAAAGTGCAAGACCAAGAACACCACTAACAATGCTCCACCGACCCAGAAGAGGAAGACAAAGAAGAAAGATCGGGATGCTCCCACAGAGCCCCTTGTCGTCGAGCCAATCTCAGTTGCTCGTCCTGCGTCCGAACACCGAGAGCATCGGTTAATAGTTCATGAGCCTGTTTCCATAGAGGCTCCTAAAACTGAAGACATTCCAACTCCTGAAGCTGAAGACATTGGTCATCACGATAATGTAGAAGATGATGAAGTCCTTCCTTATATTGAGCACCAGATGGTATCATCGCGTGTTCTCACAAACAACGAACACATTAGCATTGGTCGTCCTCTGACGCCAATTGCTTAGGATGATTCTTGGGCTGATCGCCCTCAAGACTCCCCAAGTACTCCCCCACCTCAAGGCACCACTCTGTTGCTTGAAGATGATGACTTTGTGGTCCAGCCGACTCCCTCTCCAAAGGCGTCGCCTGCATTCCACAGGCTTCGTAAAGGACCAAAGCCACAAGTCACTCTATCGAGCATTCCATAAGGAGAAGAGCAAAACAACTTAGTGGCACGAAAAGTGTTCCCTAATGCCACTCCAATTGTGAACGTCTATGAGTCCGAAGCAAAAGGTGCTGAAGACATTCCGACTGCATCAGCCGATGATCAATAAGAACCACCAGAACCCCATCAAGAAGAAGAGCGAGTTGCCACACCCCCTACCAACCAAGAAGTTGTTCTCGAGGAGAACGAGTCTGTGCCAGACCCTCCATCTACTCAAGTGGAGGTTGACAATAATGAGGCGGCCACAAACAACAACACTGAAGCCAATGACGTTGTCATGGCTGAAGCTCATGTGGTGCCTGAAGTGAATGCGGTGCCTGAAGCCAATACTACCCCGAAGCCAATGTTGCACCTGAAACCATTGTGCAACTTCAACCTCATGTCAATGCCGATGCTCCTGTACCACCTCCAAGGCCTCATAAAATTGAGCTGGCATTCAATCTTGGCCAACCTGTCATGGTTCGTTGGCCTATTCTAGTTCCTCCTCCTGCTCCCGGACCTCAATTTGACTATCATGTGGAGCACAGGCCTCAGGTCCAGAAGCCAAAGCCAAGGCTGCCAAGGTTTCCATGTACTACAACTTCCCCAGGATCATTTAATGTGAATGGGTTCATAGCACACAACACCTTCTTTGATTGCGCCAAGAACCCATATTCCAAGGCAAGAATATCATCTGATAGGTTCTGGAGTTATCAGTTGCCGCATACTATACAATCAGGGGCGCATTTTTCCTCATATGCGCCTAGACTGCGAAGCCATGGCTGGCCCGCCCTGCCTGGAAGAAGCCCTTGACTGCTTCAGAGATGCTGGCCTTCTATAGTTTGTGACCGATAAAAAGCATTGCAATGAAGATCTTCTACTGCAATTCTATGCAACTCTCCACATTCGTGGCTACTACAGGGATCCGAAGACTTGGGTCCTTGAGTGGATGACAGGTGATGTACACCATGAAGCCAAAGCTTAAGATATCATTGAGCTTACTGCCCTGCCCACTCATGGTGAACACTATGAACCAGGTTGTCAGCTACACCATAATGCTTTGGAGAGCATCTTCCAGAAGCCAGAGCCAAACATGAGCCAAATGCTGAGCATGATGAAGCCACCGCCCCAAGACGCTGAATATCTAAAGGAGTTCTTTGTTGAAGACCTAGAGTATCTGCCCCGCACTATTTATCATATTATCAGGCGAACTCTCTGCCCTGTCAAAGGACATTCTCCCGCAGTGAAGCTTGAAGGAGCAATGAAGACATTGGCTTTCTATATCTTCAATGGCATCAGCTTCAATGCTCAAGACTTCTTCATCAGGCAATTGGCTACATCTGGCTCTGATATCTTTGGTCTAAAGCTTTATGCTCCATGGGTAATGCACCTCATCAAGCTTCACTCATGTGTTAAATATCATCCCTCTGCACGCAATCATCTCGTCTTCCTGCCAGAGGTTGATATGTCTGTCGAAGCCATCTACCCTGAACCTGCCAAGGAGCCACTATATCTTCACAATGCCGATCACCAAAGCTTCACTCAACCCATAGAAGGAGTTCTTGCTGCCTCTCGTGTTTATCCTTTGGCTGGAAATACAAGTGCACCTCGTGCCCATACTGAAGCAACTGAAAGAATAATTGGCCAAAGGCCTCGTAAGCAATCTCATGTTCTCAATGACCCAGAGCTTCTCGTCGCCCTGCATCAAAAACAGGATAAGCATCATGACTGGCTCAAGTGTCAGATGCAGAGCCTCTTGGTGGATGTTAATCGCATTCGCAACCTTACCACCAAGAATGCATTTGTCAGTCATGAAACCTGTCGGCGATCGTGGAAGAGTCTGACTTTGCTGAGCTCTAAAGATGATCTTCAACAGGATGGCTTCACTGAGAGATTCAAGTTTGATTCCACTCCTCCCCGGAACGCTCACTTGCGTCGGACTCCCTCACTCGAAGACTCTGACTACTCCTCCTCAGCGGCAACTGTCAATGCCAGAGTCATTGATGACGAAGATGATGCTACTTCACCAACTACAACGTTGCCGCGTATCGACACTGCCCCAAGTTCTTCTCCACCACCACACCTCAACGACGACCCTGCTGCTTCGCCTACTCCTCATGGGAAAGAGTAGAAGCTCTATGTCTTCAAACCTTTTTGGTCCTCACTGACAAAAGAGGGAGAAGCATATGAGTTGATAGTCTTCAAGTGGGTCCATAAGGGTGGTTTCTATATTTTTGCCAAGTGCTTACGACTCTCGCTTTCGATACATTTGGTTCTTTTGAGTTGTCACACTTAAACCTGATGGCCGTCTGCTACCTTTTCTGTCAACTATGTGATGCGATGATAAATTCCGCATGTGCGATGATAAATTCCGCACAAAGTCATTTTGCAGACGTCCATTTATCATTATGCATGTAATTATCTTCATTATATCTTTTCATGCATGATGAATTGTCATCATATGTTGAAGACGATCTCCACAAATACAACCTGCCATGTGCATTTGCATTCAAAAGCAAAATACTTATATGCACATCTTCAGGAGGGCCTTTTGCTACTTATGAAGACAATACCTTAATCCTTTACAATTTCACATACTTTTATCCCCGTTGAAAACTTCAACCAGTTTGTCATCAATCACCAAAAAGGGGGAGATTGTAAGTGCATCTAGTGCCACCCCTAGTTGGTTTTGGAATATTGACGACAAATCTGGTTGAGGGACTAATGTGTTTGTGAGAATTGCAGGATAACACAGGTAGTAGTCCCTCATTGACTCGATTTACCTACTGGAGATGACCCCTAAAAATGTGTGAAGACATTGAAGACAATGGTGGTATGTGAAGATATTCACAACGAAGATTGTGACTCGAGAAGACATTCATGTGAAGACTATGGAGTGCGAAGACATAGCTGTTTCGTAGTTTTGTTTTCTTCTTTATTGAGTCATAGGAGCCACCGTACTATTAAGTGTGGTCCAAGTGAACAAAGTCAGAGTGACTAAAGTGATGCTCAAACAAATCCTAAGTCTTCGAGCGAAGACAATGAGAGAAAATCTTATCCAGAGCAAGATGGGTCAGCTTTACTTGTAGCCCAAATTAAGCTGACGCATGTGTTTGAAATCTGACCATTGGAACATGTGTCAGTTCCTTAGTGACCCAGGGTCATTTCGTACAAATCAGGTTGGGTTGCCTAGTCACTATAAATAGCCCACCCCCTACACCATAAATTTGTGGCTGCTCAGAGTTAGTGCACGGCTTTTGTCGTTTGAGAGCAACCCACCTCGAAGCCTTTGAGAGAGAAATCCTTGCGAGGACAAAGCCTTAAACAACCAGACCCGAAGAGTGTTAGGCATCAGTGAAGTCCTTTTGTCTGCGTGATCTGAAGACTTGTTATACTTGAGGGCTGTGAATCCTCTAGCCAGTTAGGTGTCGTGTTCTGAGCATCCAAGAGTCATTGTGGATCGCCGGTGAACGAAGTCTGTGAAGGTTTGGAAGTCTACCTTGAAGACTTACCAGAGTGATTGGGCGAGGACTGTGTCCTTAGCTCAAGGGGAATAAGGTGAAGACGCGGTCTTCTGAGTTGAATCTCAGCCTCCCTAACCAGACGTACAGTTGTCACAGCAACTAGAACTGGTCCAACAAATACCTGTCCTCACCAAGCAACTAGTTCCATCCTTACCTCTCTCTTTACATCCAGTTTGTCTTCATGAAGTCATTGCATGCTTGCATGATATGATTGACTTCACTATGTGAAGACTGTTGCTGATTTGTTTCATACTTTCTTCCATCTTGATCCATACTACCAGCTGCTGATAGTCTTCATGCTTTCACTTCATTGCTGACTTGACTATGGCTTGTCTAGTGTAGTCTACCTTCCGCTGCATATAAATAGGTTCATTTCTACTTTTTGTCTTCAAAGCCCCCGTGTTTTGAAGACTTTCATAATAATCGCCTATTCACCCCCCTCTAGTCGATAACTAGCACTTTCACTAACCTTGTCGGATCATCTGCTTGTAGCGACCCGACCCGAATGGATCAAGTCTTTGTGCTTAAGTGTCATCCTTGGATCGGTATGCTGACACACACAGTACTTGAATGGAAATAGAGTAGCAATCACACACTTATTACATCGATAGTCTCAATATAGAACTTATTACAATAAATATGGCTTAAGGCCATCTAAAATATAACAGCGGAAGGCTTGGAAGATAAAGTGAGTCCATCAACTCCAACGACATAGCTGAGTGCATGACAAACGACCTAGCGCACCTTACACTTCGTCTAAAAAGTCTGCAACATGATATGTTGCAGCCCGAAAACGGGTCAGCACAAGGAATATGCTGGCAATATAACACAGTAGAGCAATGAACAAGATAAATGCTATCACTACATGCATATAAGGCTGGTGGAGGCTCTGTGGTTATAATGTTTTGCATAAAGCCAATTTTTCCCTACAACAAAGGAATATATTTTCTTTAACTACCAAGTTGGTTGAAAACATTGAGAATGGTAACCCCATCTCAATCCCAAATTAAAATAATCCTCAACCCAACAAATTAATTAGATTAGAGTGATGAGATCAACATGATAATCCAAGAACTAGATACTCAAGATATCCATAATCGGGGATACGGCTAAGCATGATGTTATCGCCCGCTTATGCTATTGTCACCGTGCTGAGTTAAGAATGCATTTCTTTGGAAGGATTGGATGACAAGAAGGCTGGTGGAGCACCTATCAGCAAAGGATGCAGTTTTGACCTTAGCTAGTGTATCACCAGGATCTGGAGTATTACATCAAGAAGTTTAGGGTGGACCTCTAGGAAGTCATATTTGACAAGGAAGCATTTCGTGAAGAGCTCGGGACCCATAAGCAGAAAGTAGCCAAGCTGGAGGAGTAAAACCTCGAGATACAGGAGATTTATTAGTAACTAAAGAACAGTAGGACCATGGTTCATGAAAAGGAAGTTGAAACCCAGAAGTTTGGAACGCAACTCCAGAAATATTAAAGGGCGTCATGAGAGACTTCGTGTTGACAGAGATGATCTGATAAAAGAATTTGAATTCACGGAGATCATAAATGCAAAATTGAAAGTTTTGGAAAGTCCTTCTATTCCCTCTCATTTAACTTTCAAAAAAGTTTCGAATTTCACTCAATTTCACACAATCAATCAAACAATCAATCATAACTATCTATTTAATATAACATTCCAAAATTTAGAATTTTGGGATGTTACAAACCTACCACCCTTAAAATGAATCTCGTCCTCGAGATTCAGAGAGGCTAGAAAGAAACAGATTAGGTTTGGGGGACTTCTCAAAATCCATCGATCGTCTCCGGGATCTCGGGTACTACCACACATAGAAGCATGGTTATGGTTCCATCAAAACTCATATACTTCATCCTTATTCTTGACAGTGTCGGTCTTCTCAGATTTTCGGAAAAATTCCTTCTTTGGGATCTTCCGGTAGTGGCATAACCTTTACCGTAATTCTTCTGTCCTTTCATCTTGGTAAGGGTTTTCTGTGATTGGGTCTTCTTAGCTGACAGGGTCTGGCGCCAATACTAAACAATTATCGATATCTCATGGTGGTCATCAAACAATTTGACTAAGTCCCTGCAGGGAATGGGTCTGGGTTAAACCTCACCGTATGGCCTACGATTGGCAATAGCTGCCTTGTACAAGGGAAAATTGTCATACCATTCTAAGGTTTAAACAAGGTTTTGATCATCGTCGCTCTACTATGGGTAAGTCACTCAGATTTACCATCCCATATAGCAAGGCGAATAAAAAGAGTAAGTCGGTATGGTTATCAATACATCCCGCACCCAAATCATTACCTTGTATATGGTTTAGCGAATCTCGCATTCTAACTCTCGGTCATCCTCACAAGCATTGCAGAATTTTTTTTGTCAACGAACCAAGTTTGGATAAATCCATTGATTCTGCAAGTTAAACAAACATCTATCGTTCCTTCATAACTCTCAGGTTTTGCGTAAACTACTATAAGGTCGTCTGTTGATAGGGTCGTAACTTCTTCCACGGTTTTTCCTTCAGCAAGAGTGTGCTTGCTTCTTGGCAGGTCCTGGGGCCTGCGGGTTATGGTCCATTTTATCACTTGCGAACCATGAAATCATCATCGGGGGCAACTGATCATTACTCCAACATCCAGCTTCCTAGCATTCTTAAATCCATCCAATTATGCTGTCTTCCTTCCTTCTATTGGTACCAAACTAAGACGTGTTTACTCAGACTCATCATGGAGTTACAATTGCTCCATATTACCAACATTATACCTCCTTTACGTCCAATAATACTTCATCCCTTCATATTCTTGGGATATTCCACATATTCAGATAAAACTCATACTTATTTTATCCAAAGTCCACTCCGGGGAATATCATAATCCTTTCCAGAGGTAAGTGTCCTCACAGGGTACTACCACCCTTAAAATGCACAATTTCATCCATGCACCATATTTCTCATAGCCTAAAAATGGTCAAAAATCTTTTCTTCATAGAGTAACAACTCATAAAATCCAATTAAGTACCCACGATGCTAAATTTATTGATTCTCCAACGATTACAATCTCTTGCTTTTCCATTACATGCCTTAACTCATCACCTCAATATAAAGGAAATGTTCTCACTACTAGTACTATACTCCTCACACACACAACTAATTATCACAAGTCTCCTTCTCCTTGGGACAATCTCTAGCAAAGTGCCCTGCTTCATTACAACAGAAACATATTACTTGTGACATGTGTCGAGGCTTCCTTTTTGGGAAACCGCTGAAGTAGTGCCCTGACTCCTTGCACCTGAAACAAGTGATATGACTCAGGTCCTTCCTGGTATCCAATCTACTTCTCTTCCTGGACTTTTTCGTTCCAACCAGGGCTTCTATTTCCTGTGGGTCATACTCTACTTCCTCTGTCGCGAATTCTACTAGATCCCCATTCAAACAATTCTGGGAGATGTGTCACTTTCTTGGACGATCTCTTGTCTGTTGGTCTTCAAAGTAGCAGAACTATGTATCTCTCTCCACTTTTGAATCTGAATACATTGCTGCTAGATCTTGCTGCGCTCAGCTTCTGTGGATGAAGCAAACTCTCAAGGACTATGGCATCCATCTGAAGCATGTGCCACTCTACTGCGACAATGAAAGCACCATCAAGATTGCCAACAACCCAGTTCAGCATTCGAAGACAAAGCACATTCAGATCCATCGTCACTTTCTCAGAGATCATGTCATAAAGGAAGATATTGATATCATTCACGTCAAAACTGAAGAGCAATTGGCAGATATCTTCACAAAGCCCTTGGATGAGAAAAGGTTTTGCAAGTTGCAGTGTGAGCTAAATATCTTAGAATCCTCAAATGTCCTGTAATTGGACACACATCCTAATGCTTATGCATGTGATGACTTAGATGTGCAACACATGAAGTAACGTATATCTTCAAACAATGAAGACATACACTCTAAGTGTGAATACATTAATGCGGAAATTGACTTCGGAGCGCCACGATAATTGTGCGCTGTGTCTGGGTCTAATACTTCCTATACGATGGGTAACGCCACCACCAAACTCTTGTTTGAAGTGTTTTTCATTTGACGTCTCATTTTCATAGTCTTCGCATTTGGTTTGTCATCAACATTGATTCATCTTCGTGTTTATCTTCACAATGTTGATTTGGTATCATATTGGTATATACTTATATTAGTGTTCTGTCCTCTACAACATTCACTTATAGCTATGTCTTCATGTTCGAATCTTTTGACCTAAGTGAATGTGATCGGACCCTAACCCCCTCTATGCTCCTATCTCAGATTCTATCTATCCAAATCATATTGGTATATACTTATATTAGTGTTCTGTCCTCTACAACATTCACTTATAGCTATGTCTTCATGTTCGAATCTTTTGACCTAAGTGAATGTGATCGGACCCTAACCCCCTCTATGCTCCTATCTCAGATTCTATCTATCCAAATCATATTGGTATATACTTATATTAGTGTTCTGTCCTCTACAACATTCACTTATAGCTATGTCTTCATGTTCGAATCTTTTGACCTAAGTGAATGTGATCGGACCCTAACCCCCTCTATGCTCCTATCTCAGATTCTATCTATCCAAATCATATTGGTATATACTTATATTAGTGTTCTGTCCTCTACAACATTCACTTATAGCTATGTCTTCATGTTCGAATCTTTTGACCTAAGTGAATGTGATCGGACCCTAACCCCCTCTATGCTCCTATCTCAGATTCTATCTATCCAAATCATATGCATTCTATTGAATCTGTCGATTGTCTTCTCTGAATCCTTGTCAGCAGAAGACGCAGAGACAAAATTGAATCTGTTTTAATGCTCTATCCTTTTTGCTTGAAAACCAGAGAAGAGGGAACGACCACCCGACAATCCAGGTGTGCATGGGAACATGGAACAACTTCCAATGTGTTGCATGTTCGCCACATGTCCCTCAGATGTGAACCGCCAGGGGCACCTGCGTAATAACGCTGTGTCGTCCCTGTCCTTATAAATACACACCTCACCCAGTCATTATCTTTTCTTCCATCTCTCCACAAACCCTAGCCCCACCGCTAGCTCTTGACGACGCTCGCGACGAAGCGCTTAGCTACCGCGACCTCACCGACACCGTCCTCATGCCGCCGCGGACCTCGTCTCCTCCGCCGCCACCGTAGGTGTCTTCCGTCGCCAAGTTAGGGCATGGAAGATCGAACTGCTCGGCTTGCTCTCTACTCCGTCTAGCAGTTCTTCGTGTGGTAAATTAAACCTCCTTTTTACTGTCTTTTTGATCCGATGAATTCATCCTTTTGAACCACAAGTGGTTTCTGTCCCTACAAATTTGGATCTATCATGTTCTGCATCTCATAACATGCCTAGTATATTCACTTATGCTTCACAAAGTAGTTAGATTCCTCACTTGTGCCTATTCTTGGATTCGTACAAATCTGGAACCAACTCTCAACATATAAGTGAATGTCTTCGCGTCATGAGGTCAATGTCTTCAAACTAATTTATCTTCAAAATCTTCTAAGAATGCATATGACCTCTTCCCCTTCCCTCGCATCTCTAATGTTGTCACGGGTACATGTCCATGGGAGAATCCCTTGGATCTCATAGTTTGCATTCATTTGCAGAGTTCTTACAGTGTCACATCAATTCTCCTGAAGCAAGCTCCTGTCTGACCAGCAAACGGAAGCCTTTGCAAGTTCTGAAGCCATTCAGTTTGCACATCATGACGACAGAGAAATCAGTCAGGAAGGGCGGCAGACAGTGTCGTTGGAATACATCCAAAGATTTGCCACCTGATCTGTAGGAAATGTACAAGACTGACCCAGAATAAACCTATGGTGAACGCAAGACTAGAATCTAGTGGATTCAAAGATATTGGGCAAAGGAATGGTAAAGATACAGATTTGTCACTGCTGAGTATGCTAAGAAGAATGCCATCAATAGACCATGGGGAGATATCATATACAAAGGTCTGCAACCCAAGTCCAAGTCCAAGTCCGAAGCCATTGCTCAAGGCTTCTACCCTTGCATGGTCCGTGGACCTCAGCCTGCTAATGCCGACGCATCTTCTTTGTTATGGTGTCGTGACTACAATCTGTTCAAGTGCAACTTTTAGTTTGCCAAGGAATCTTCCAAGAAAAACAAGAAGTAGTTTGGCCTCGACTTCAACCCTGGTCCATCTGCTCCACAGGCTGACGGGACACATGAGGCCGAACCCAATGAAGTTGGCCCCTTCTACAACCTTGAAGGTCTCATCTCTCACATTGCTGTCCAAGGGGCTGCGATGGCTCACTCTGCGGACGACGCTGATTCTGATGAAGTGCCTGCTCCTCCCAAGCCACCCAAGCAGAAGAAACCCAAGGCTTCAAAGCTCTCCACTGCACCAAAAGCTTCGAGTGTGAAGCCTATGCCACTGCACCTCCTGAAGCCAGTGTGCAGTTTGAAGATCTCTCTCGCATCTCCAAGACTGAGAAGAAAAAGAAGCCCATCCAGATTTCTGGTCAAGCACTGAACCCAGCTGCCATTCTAAGGAATGAAGATGAAGCCATTGATCTGTCAAGTGACGACGATCTTGGCGATCATGCTCTTGAGCTATTGATAAAGAGCAAGGAAGAGGCGGAGATCTTCAATGATCTACCCCTTTTTGACGTAGACATCTTGAAAAATTTCATTGATGAATGGTTTGAGAACCCCAACATCAACCTCGATGATCTTGAGCTTCCAATTGGCATCAGTGTCTCCTTCCATAGTGCCATTGCTACTGAGCTGGCTCTGGCTCAGAAGATTGTTGAACTGAAGAACAAGATTGATCATGAGAAAGCTCAGTTCAAGAGGAACATGGAAAATCTCAGTGTGGCGGATGTTCAAAGCTTCAAGCAGACACTTATGAGCTCAAGGAGCAGTTTCACGAGAAACGCCAGGAAGCAAAAGGTTCAAGAGAAAGAATGAAATATTTTGCTGAGAAAAATGTGCAAGCACACAATGAGGCTGAGAAGCGTAAGGCACCGGGGCGCCCTGGCATCGACCCCAGAATGGCTGCCAAGAAGAAGAAGAAGCCTGCTATGACCCAAGCTGAAGCATCAATGCAGGAAGATCCTCACATTGTCTTCCCTGCCAGTATGACAGGCTCGAAGCCTAAGGCCCCCACACTTGCTTCATAACTCAAGAAAACAAGGGCAGGTGAAGCCGAAGCCCGAAAGCGCAAGACCAAGAACACCACTAACGATGCTCCACTGACCCAGGAGAGGAAGACAAAGAAGAAAGATCGGGATGCTCCCACAGAGCCCCTTGTCGTCGAGCTAATCTCAGTTGCTCGTCCTGCGTCCGAACACCGAGAGCATTAGTTAATAGTTCATGAGCCTGCTTCCATAGAGGCTCCTAAAACTGAAGACATTCCAACTCCTGAAGCTGAAGACATTGGTCATCACGACAATGTAGAAGATGATGAAGTCCTTCCTTAGATTTAGCACCAAATGGTATCATCGCCTGTTCTCACGAACAACGAACTCATCAGGATTGGTCGTCCTCTGACGCCAATTGCTTAGGATGATTCTTGGGCTGATCGCCCTCAAGACTTCCCATTTACTCCCCCACCTCAAGGCACCACTCTGGTGCTTGAAGATGATGACTTTGTGGTCCAGCTGACTCCCTCTCCAAAGGCGTCGCCTGCATTCCGCAGGCTTCGTAAAGGACCAAAGCCACAACTCACTCTATCGAGCGTTCCATAAGGAGAAGAGCAACACAACTCAGTGGCACGACAAGTGTTCCCTGACGCCACTCCAACTGTGAACGTCTATGAGTCCGAAGCAAAAGGTGGTGAAGACATTCCGGCTGCATCGGCCGATGATCAATAAGAACCACCAGAACCCCATCAAGAAGAAGAGTGAGTTGCCACACCCCCTACCAACCAAGAAGTTGTTCTCGAGGAGAATGAGTCTGTGCCAGACCCTCCAGCTACTCAAGTGGAGGTTGACAATAATGAGGTGGCCACAAACAACAACACTGAAGCCAGTGACGTTGTCATGGTTGAAGCTCATGTGGCGCTTGAAGTGAATGTGGTGCCTGAAGCCAATACTACCCCTGAAGCCAATGTTGCACTTGAAACCATTGTGCAACTTCAACCTCATGTCAATGCCGATGCTCCTGTACCACCTCCAAGGCCTCATAAAATTGAGCTGGCATTCAATCTTGGCCAACCTATCATGGTTCGTTGGCCTATTCTAGTTCCTCCTCCTGCTCCCGGACCTCAATTTGACTATCATGTGGAGCACAGGCCTCAGGTCCAGAAGCCAAAGCCAAGGCTGCCAAGGTTTCCATGCACTACAACTTCCCCAGGATCATTTAATGTGAATGGCTTCACAACACACAACACCTTCTTTGATTGCTTCAGAGATGCTGGCCTTCTATAGTTTGTGACCGATAAAAAGCATTGCAATGAAGATATTCTACTGCAATTCCATGCAACTCTCCACATTCGCGGCTACTACAGGGATCCGAAGACTTGGGTCCTTGAGTGGATGACAGGTGATGTACACCATGAAGCCAAAGCCCAAGATATCATTGAGCTTACTGCCCTGCCCACTCATGGTGAACACTATGAACCAGGTTGTCAGCTGCACCATAATGCTTTGGAGAGCATCTTTCAGAAGCCAGAGCCAAACATGAGCCAAATGCTGAGCATGATGAAGCCACTGTTCCAAGACGCTGAATATCCAAAGGAGTTCTTTGTTGAAGACCTAGAGTATCTGCCCCGCACTATTTATCATATTATCATGCAAACTCTCTGGCCTGTCAAAGGACATTCTCCTGCAGCGAAGCTTGAAGGAGCAGTAAGACATTGTTTTTCTATATCTTCAATGGCATCAACTTTAATGCTCAAGACTTCTTCATCGGGCAATTGGCTGCATCTGGCTCTGATCTCTTTGGTCTAAAGCTTTATGCTCCATGGGTAATGCACCTCATCAAGCTTCACTCATGTGTCAATCATAACTATCAATTTCACACAATCAATCAAACAATCAATCATAACTATCTATTTAATATAACATTCCAAAATTTAGAATTTTGGGATGTTACAAACCTACCACCCTTAAAATGAATCTCGTCCTCGAGATTCATAGAGGCTAGAAAGAAATAGATTAGGTTTGGGGGACTTCTCAAAATCCATCGATCGTCTCTGGGATCTCGGGTACTACCACCCTTAGAAGCATGGTTATGGTTCCATCAAAACTCATATACTTCATCCTTATTCCTGACAGTGTCGGTCTTCTCAGATTTTCGGAAAAAATCCTTCTCTGGGCTCTTTCGGTAGTGGCATAACCTTTACCGTAGTTCTTCTGTCCTTTCTTCTTGGTAAGGGTTTTCTATGACTGGTTCTTCTTAGCTGACAGGGTGTGGCGCCAATACTAAACAATTATTGATATCTCATGGTGGTCATCAAACAATTTGACTAAGTCCCTACAGGGAATGGGTCTGGGTTAAACCTCACCGTATGACCTACGATTGGCAATAGCTACCTTGTACAAGGGAAAATTGTCATACCATTCTAAGGTTTAAACAAGGTTTTGATCATCGTCGCTCTACTATGGGTAAGTCACTCAGATTTACCATCCCATACAGCAAGGCGAATAAAAAGAGTAAGTCGGTATGGTGATCAATCCATCCCGCACCCAAATCATTACCTTGTATATAGTTTAGCGAATCTCGCATTCTAACACTCGGTCATCCTCACAAGCATTGCAGAATTTTTTTAGTCAATGAACCAAGTTTGGATAAATCCATTGATTCTACAAGTCAAACAAACACCTATCATTCCTTCATAACTCTCAGGTTTTGCGTAAACTCCTATAAGGTCGTCTGTTGATAGGGTTGTAACTTCTTCCACGGTTTTTCCTTCAGCAAGAGTGTGCTTGCTTCTTGGCAGGTCCTGGGGCCTACGGGTTATGGTCCATTTTATCACTTGCGAACCATGAAATCATCATCGGGGGCAACTGATCATTATTCCAACATCCAGCTTCCTAGCATTCTTAAATCCATCCAATTATGTTGTCTTCCTTCCTTCTATTGGTACCAAACTAAGACATGTTTACTCAGACTCATCATGGAGTTACAATTGCTCCATATTAGCAACATTATACCTCCTTTACGTCCAATAATACTTCATCCCTTCATATTCTTGGGATATTCCACATATTCAGATAAAACTCATACTTATTTTGTCCAAAGTCCACTCCGTGGAATATCATAATCCTTTCCAGAGGTAAGTGTCCTCACAGGGTACCACCACCCTTAAAATGCACAATTTCATCCATGCACCATATTTCTCATAGCCTCAAAAATGGTCAAAAATCTTTTCTTCATAGAGTAACAACTCATAAAATCCAATTTAGTACCCACGATGCTAAATTTATTGATTCTCCAACGATTACAATCTCTTGCTTTTCCATTACATGCCTTAACTCATCGCAGACACAACTAAATATAAAGGAAATGTTCTCACTACTAGTACTATACTCCTCATAGACACAACTAATTATCACAAGTCTCCTTCTCCTTGGGACAATCTCTGGCAAAGTGCCCTGCTTCATTACAACAGAAACATATTACTTGTGACATGTGTCGAGGTTTCCTTTTTGGGCAACCGCTGAAGTAGTGCCCTGACTCCTTGCACCTGAAACAAGTGATATGACTCAGGTCCTTCCTGGTATCCAATCTACTTCTCTTCCTGGACTTTTTCGTTCCAATCAGGGCTTCTATTTCCTGTGGGTCATACTCTACTTCCTCTGTCGGGAATTCTACTAGATCCCCATTCAAACAATTCTGGGAGATGTGTCCTTCTTCTCCACATGAATAGCATGACTTGGTGCAGGGTTTACTTGGGTATTCTTCGGGTGTGTCCTCCACTTCTTCCTTCATCACAGGTTCATCTAAACTTTCCATGAGGGTTCCTTTAATTGCTTCTTTCTTCTGCTGGATGGTTCTTTGTACCATAGGGTAAATGTGATACTGAGCAGGGTAGTGGGTAGTCCCTTCACACAAGAAACAAGTAATCTGCCTAGTTGGGCATTCTTCATCTGGGTGACTTTCTTCACAATGGGGGCATTCATCCTTGTGCTCTTTATGGTCATGTCCTATTTCTCCACAGAGCTTGCAAGAACAAGGTTTCTTCATATCATTTCCATAAGGCTTCAAATTCGGGGACACAAGACGATACTTTAGCAAAGTTAACTTAAATTCCTTCCAAGTGGTTACTCCTTGCCATCCATTGATGGTTTGGTACATCCTCCACCAAGTAGCATCACCTCTTTCAAAGCACTGGAGAGCATGCTGGGTCATATTCTTTCCGACTATAGGGTTATTCTTCATATGATCTCCCATGTTCTCAATCCATCGGCCTGTCTCCAATTGGCTTATCGGTCCCGGAAATGTGAGTTCATCTCCATTCATCCTCTATTGGGTCCAGGGGTTTTGGGGTGGGATAAGAGAGATAGAGAGGGATACACACAATACAAACAATGGTTTTGAAAAGATATATTTTATTGTGGCTGTCGGAAAACATCAAACAAAATGACAGCTCACAATCGTCGCATCTAACATAGGTATATAATAGGGGTTTGGTCTTCTAAAGGTCAATAAATCTCCAAGGTCGCCAAAATCTTCAAGTCTTGTTCATGTCTCTGATGGCTTCTTCAGACCGTGCTTGTCCTGCTCAAGTTCATCTCTGTCGACACGAAGTATCTCATGACGTCCTTTAATATTTCTAGAGTTGTGTTCCACACTTCTGGGTTTCAACTTCCTTGTCATGAACCATGGTCCTACTGTTCTTTAGTTCCTGACGAATCTCCTGTATCTCGAGGTTTTACTCCTCCAGCTTGGCTACTTTCTGCTTCTGGGTCCCGAGCTCTTCACGAAATGCTTCCTTGTCAAATATGACTTCCTAGAGGTCCACCCTAAACTTCTTGATGTAATACTCCAGATCCTGGTGATACACCAGCTAAGGTCAAAACTGCATCCTTTGCTGATATGTGCTCCATCAGCCTTCTTGTCATCCAATCCTTCTGAAGAAATGCATTCTTAAATCAGCACGGTGACAATAGCATAAGCGGGCGATAACATCATGGATAGCCGTGTTTCTTTCTTTTCATTGCCATGAGCTATCATTCCATAGTCAATATCTCCCGCCTTAGGGTTTTCTTGACAAAACTTTGGGTTCTAATGCTCCATGTTCCGATCTTTCTCTGATACACCTTGATCTTGGATATTGACAACTCTAATAGTCTCTCAAGTTCCATAAGGGTAATCTTCCTAGGTCATACAAATCTAGGAATTCTTCAGAGCCTTAAAATTCTCCTAGTCTTCAGAGTCTTCAACCGTTGTCGTTTCCATTATTATAATGCAGGGTAAAATCCTCTTCATTCTGAAATGATCTTAGTTGTCCGATATCTTGTACTTCTTGGAGTGGTCTCATCAGTCAAATCCTCGTCTAGTCAAAAGGGGAAAGGGGTATAGTCTAACTAAAAGGGAATATTTGATACAATCTAGAAGGGAAGAGAGGTAAAAGATCCTTTTGAAAATAAAGTTGTAGAGAAAATCATTCCTATGGGCTTGCCAGTTTCTAGGGGGCACGTCCTACAGTCAACATGTGCTCTGATACCATCTTGTAGCGACCCGACCTCAGACGGTCAAGTCTCTATGCTTAAGTGTCATCCCTGGATCGGTATGCTGGCACACACAGTACTCGAGGATTTATAACAGAGGTAAATCATATGTATAAAGTAACATAAATACTATTACCTCAATCCAAATAGCGGAAGTAACAACAAGGTTGTGGATTCCCACCAACACCAATAGCAAGGTTGAGTGTAGAAATCGTAACCCTAACGTATCACTTACTCGTCGTAAGAAATCCTGCAACATGAGACGTTGCAGCCACAAAGGGTCGGTACATTGAATGTACTGGCAAATTCACACCATAGGATAATGATGAATAATAGCTATCACTACATGCATATTTGGCTGGTTGAAAAGCTCTACGGTTATCATGTTTTTGCGAAAAGCCAATTTTTCCCTACTGCAAAGGAATATACTTTATTTAACTACAAAGTTTGTTGAAAAAAATTATTGAGAAGGTATATCCCCAACTCAATCCTAAAATAATATTTATAACCCAACAAATTAATTAAGTAAAGTGATGAGATCAACATGATAATCCAAGAACCAGATACTCAAGATGTCCATAACCGAGGACACGGCTAATCATGATTAGTTTGTACACTCTGCAGAGGTTTGCGCACTTTTCCCCACAAGACTCGATCTCCTCCATTGGATTTCTCACACTACATGGTGTTGGAGAAACGGATGACCGACACACAGTCTTTCAGAAGCATTAACTCTAACCCCGGGTAGACCTTACCAACCCACATCCCCTACATCTGCTAGCCTACCACTAGAAGAGGTCATGCAACTTACTCCACTATGCTAGAGCCCATAATAGCTTGTGGCTGCACACGGAAGTTTCTAGCATGAATAATCTTATGATCCCTTTGAGCCTGGGTGGCGAACCATAGGATGATCACACGGGTACCCCGGGATCTACTAGGACAACACTGGTAGATCCCCGCATGTCCAAGAAAGTCCACTGGTATATCCCCAGGGTGCCCCAACCAATCCACCCAGATGTGTATTAAAGTAGACACCTTAAGTTAAACCTTAGTTAACAATTACTCTCGCAACTTTCGTGAATTCTCTCCAACCGATCCACGTCTACAAGCATAGCATACAAGTATGAGCATAACGTAGATGTAACTCCCAAGGTTTGAACGCAGGATAGTAGGTTCCTACCTCATCAGCTACTCCCCAATACCCACATGTTATCAATCCTACTCATGCAATGTTTGAGGGTTGAAACTAATGCATAAAAACTGGGTAATAATGGGATATGATCAAAGTGTGAACTTGCCTCGTACTGTTGATGAAGATGATTCACACTCATAACTCCTGATAGTTCTACTCGTCACACTCTGGTCAATCTATCGTAAGCAAGCAATAGTAACCACACATAAGCAATCATGCAAAAGATCGAAAATAATGAAGAAGACAATTCGGAAAGCATCAAAACCAAGCAAATAACTCTTGCAACATAAAACAATTTCTAATAGTACCAAAATGATGTGAATTTGGCCTTATCAGAAATTTTAGGTCAAGAGCTTCGATTTGCAAAAGGAATCAACTCAAACAGAGCTACGAAACTCAAGTTACGATCAAACAAAGTTCAAATACAAATCTGTTTGAATTCAAATTTTAAAATCTTCAAAAAATATGTTTAAGTTGATTATCTAGATAGAGGGGATCATAATGAAGAAGTGGGTGTTGGTTTCTTTGGATTTGGACAATCGAGTAAAAAGTAACGCTAGATTGAAAACTAGGGGCTAATTTGTAAATAAAATATTCATGGATAGGTCCCTGGTGAAAATAAAAAGAAAAAGAAAGATCTAAACAATGAACGTTCACTACTGAACCCTAAACTATGAACACGTTCGCTCCAGAGGCGTAACTAGTGAACGCTCACTATTAAACGAATACCATTTTAAAAAAATGCGATCTAATCCTAACCGTAGGATCAAGATCGGACAGTCGGGGGTGCTCCGGGGTGTACCGCGGCGGTGGAAGTCGCCGGCGACGAGGGAGACGGTGGCAGCGGCGTCGGCTGTGAGCAGGGAGGCGAATCTGGGGTCGGCAACGGCGGCGGAGTAACCGGGGAGGAGCGGCGCGTGGTGTCGAAGCCGATGGTGCTGGGGCGCTCGAATTCGGCGTCAGAACGGTGTGGGAGCGGCTAGCAGATCTCGCCGGCGGTGGCGGGTTCCGACGAGTGCGGCGGCGGCTGCGGCGCGATGCGTGGAGGGGGAGAGAGAGGGGCGGCGGCTTTATAGGAGGGGAGAGGAGGTGCGGCTTGCGCGAGGGGCAAGGCGGCGGGAGGTCGCCGGGTCGGGCACGGCGCTGCGATGAGGCGTGCGACGGTCGGTCTCCCGCTCAGGAGGAGGAAGGCAGCGACGCGCTGGCTGGGCTGGGCCGCGGCTGCGGTCGGGCCTTGGGCCGGCCCAGTCGGCGGCGGGGTAAGTTTTTTTAACACAGACAAGGAAAATAACAAAAGAAAATAAAAATATTATATAGGCATATAATATATCAAATTTTTTAGAAAAAGATTTTCTAAAACATGAACATTTTTCCGTAGTCAAATAAAATCTACAAAAAATCAAATAAATCAAACAGTGCTACTGCTCTAATAAAATCCCATAAAAATCATTTTAAAAATGCCAAAATAATTTCAAATTTATTTCTCTCCAATTTTCTACTGTAGGGAATCATTTTACCCTAATTTCCTTTTATTTTATTTTTGGAGAAAAATAATTTGAATAAAAAACCAAAATAACTCCAAATTGAAAATGATTTCAAAGGGGCGTTAAATTTGGGTTCTTTGAAACTTCCAACTCATATTTCATATAATTTGAAGAAGTCATTTTATCTTCTCTCGTGAAAATCATCGAGTTGCATAAAGTCTCTGAATTTGAAAATACTTCCAAATGAAAAGAATTTGAATTCACGGAGATCATAATTACAAAAATGAAAGTTTGGGAATGTCCTTTTATTCCCTCTCATTTAACTTTCAAAAAAGTTTTGAATTTCACTCAATTTCACACAATCAATCAAACAATCAATCATAACTATCTATTTAATATAACATTCCAAAATTTAGAATTTTGGGATGTTACACTGCTCGGCAAGTAGAACGAGAGTTCGGCATCACGAAGGCTAAATCATCACCAACACCATCACCCCACGGATGGCACGGGTTAGGCGCGCCGACATGGCCGCTCGGTCACTTCATCAATCCGGTATTGACCGCGTCACAAGTTATGACCAGTGTCAGCATGGCCGAGTTATAGCTTCTTCAAACCGAGGTATGCCATGCCGAACCACTTCAACATCTCGGCTGGCATGGCGGCTGCAACGTCACCTTACCGACCTGCTCCATCACCTCGGCTGGACCAGGAGCTTCGCCATCTCTTCATCAACCTACTTCGGAGACTCCGGCGTCACTAGCCGACCAGCTTCGTCACATTAGCTGGAATGGGGGCTTCGCTTCGCCGTGTCCTGGCCGAGCATGTGCACACAACATCAAGCTAGCGCTGGCACTAGTAGTATTACTAGATGCAAATCCATGAATGCTCGCGTGTGTCTCTTTGGATAGCTACAACAAATAAACCAGGTGCTATTATTCCTACTAATTTTTTGCTTGCATGGGCTTATTTTTCCCGAGGAATATTACACTTCTTTGTTCCATCCTCTATACACAGGACTATCAAATGCTGGCTGCATTAACGATGGTTGGGTGATGGTTCGGTCATTTTCCCGTCCGCAATTCGGCAAACGCCACATTGGGAACTAGGACCGCCCTATGAATTCTGGCTTTGCCACGCCGACGCCCCGCCCCGCATCAACATTGGCTTCGACGCCAGGCCACATCTCTTTAAAAATTAATTTGTGTAAATTAATTATGCGAGGATTTTTTATATTATTATTTTTTGTACTGCACTATTTTACACATGTAGGTAATCGACTTCAACTGCGTCATGCGGTCACTTCGGCAAGCCGACGCCGTCGTCCCAATCGGCATAAATCGGCTCGCATGATCACCTTGTTGGTCGAATTCCCATACCGACATGTTCAGTTGCCTTGGGGATTTCGGCATCGCTGAGAGAGATCTAACTCATCGATTGTTCGGCACATGGGCCATATTTATTTTATTACTCGCTTTGCATAAATTATTAATTATGCAATGAATTTTTTAATTTATTATTATTACTATTATATTTGGCTTGCACTATTTTCTATGCACAGGTAAATGATCTGGGTTGGGCAACGTTGTCACCTCGGCATATCGACGTACCACGCCACCTCGGTTGGACCGGTGGCTTCGTCATCAGTTTATTAAACCACGCCGGGGACTTCGGCGTCATACTGTCGGCCTGCTCCGCCGCCTCGGTCGGACTGGGGGTTCCACCTCACCACATTGGTCCTGCTATGTCACCACTTCGGAATGCTGGACTGTTTGCTCCACCACCTCTGGACCGGCTTGGAGGTTGGGACCTCGTCCCGTTGTAAGCTCGGGCTGCGCATCGACACCGAGCTCATTAACCTGCTAAGTCGCGTCCATGCTTAGTTTTTTTAATTCTCGTTCGGTTCGACCAAACTTTATATTTAGGTTAAACAAAAAACTTAGTTTATTAAAAACGTTATTTGTTAAAACACTTCCTTTACCCAAGTTAACTAGGGGCTCTTAAATTTGTATGAGCCGTTCTATAATAATTGTTTTCTTCCTAGTCGTTGCAAAGTCTTTCTCTACCACTCCTTTCTCGACTCGAGTGTGTGGTCAATAGCCGGATAGCCTATTTTCTCTCTAATGCCGCTTGAGTTTAGTTCGCTAAACTGGCCTAACGAGCAGTACTCCGCCTTTGGGATAGGAGGTTGCAGCCGTATGCTGACCCGCTTGAAGTCTTGAGATCGGATGTGTCATATTAATGCACGACAGATGCACAAAAATAAGACCAATTTTCGGATTGGCACCAAATGACTTGATTTAGTTCGGGCGTAAAGTTTTTACTGAAGTTTTTGGTTTTCCAAGCCTATGGCACTTTTAAACTATTTGTGTGTTTCCAATAGAATTCTCGCAATGCAACGCCGGACACCTTTATAGGTTCAGCAAAAACACTCTCAGATATTGCTATATATGCATCAGTTTTGAATTGTGTCTTCGGTCAATAGTTGGGTTGCCCGGCTCCTGTGCTTGCCTCCTACGTTTCGCTTTGTTCGGCTAGGTGTGCAAAGGGAGAACCACTGCGATTGTGCTTCCACCTCAAATGGTTAAGCACCTTAGTGGAGAAAGCCGAAAACTGACTGTCACAATGGGCGTAAATTGGTCAGCGATCCGATGACGGTGTCAAACTATAGATCGATACCGATTACCCCGTGTTAAATGATGGGCCTTTCATAACATTGGCCAAAGTGTTACTGGCTAGACTTCGGTCGGTGCCGAACACTAACCAGGGGCTCGTAGCTAGCTTCCCTAATTTAAAGCTCCTATGACTAAGTGAAAGTTATAAAGCCCGCATATCTGATTGCCTTGTTTCCGCTAACACAACCGCCTCCGGGCACTGAGACGTAGGCTAAGGGTTGTCTTGTTATTGCAAAAACACCATGTGTAGTATCTACAAAGGGGTAGAAGCCGACGATGGGCCACTTTCAACTGATAAACAGTCGCAATGGAGTCAAAATAAACATATATCATCAGTGTTCGTATTTAGTATACAAGCACTGCCTTCCGTAATTATCGTTATAAAGCCATAAATATGCATCAATTTGACTTAAGATTTTGGCCAAGCTGGGTTGCCTGTCCCCTGTGCTTAACCGTATGTTCCCGATTGTTCGGCTAGGCGGTAAAGGGAGCACCTCTGTGATTGTTACTACTGGGTCAACCGAGTTAGTACCTCAGACTGGGTGAAGCCGAAAGCTAGCGATCTTAAAGGATATAATTGGTCGGCAACGACGGATGTGAAAATTTTGGTTCACTAAAGACCACATAGTTCGGGAACTTTACCCAAACTAAATCCTCAATATTTTTCTCCCGCATTGATCGGAGGTGAGGTTTCATGATCATAGTCGGCATGACAACCCAAAGAAAGGAACCGATAGCAGGACTATTTTCTTTGGAAGATGTTTTTTACATTACATAGTAATATAACATTCTCCCCGCATACCTTTGTTTATAAAACCGTATGGCTGGATTACCTTGTTTGTCGTAAATGTTTGCCCTCATAAAGGCTTTATAAAGTGCGACAAACACTCCCTGGCTACTGGCCGAGGAGGTTGAAGCCGATGGTCGGTCAACAAACTTTTGTACAGTGCGGATCCGAGCATTAATAATGTAGAGTACGTGGATACGTAGAATCATTACACATAATTTGTGATTTTACTCTGGATATTAATCCTTAATTTGGCCACCCATGCCCACATTAAGGATCGCTACTAGGCTTTGGGCTTATAAGTTACTAATATTAAAGGGGCACATTGATCCCCTGATCTGGTGTTTCAACCCAACCAGTGTCTTGGGGGCTACTGCATTGCCTATTCAATACAGAAAATTCAAAGTGCTCAGTGTTCGGCTTACCGAACTATGGGCAAACGCGTCTTCGGACAACAATAGGTACCATCTAGGACTTATCCAGCATCAAGCTAATATATTACAGCGACTTCTCAAAACCCTCTCTCAAGGGCCTGTTTGCCGATCACTATTTCCTCTAATATATTACACTGCGTTTCTATTCCTAAGTATGTTGCCGAGCTGGGAATTGATCCTCAGGCTGATTTCATGAATGGACCTGAGTCTCAGGGGCTACTGGGGCCAGTGGTTTGATTTTATCCTTCAGGTGCATCCTAGATATTAGGCCAACATGCACCTTGAGGGCTACTGGCTATACATCTCAGCAGAGAATACATTCCACAAATCAGAATTAAATTCATATAAATCAGCCCATGGCTGAAGTGGTGCACCACCTCGGATATAGTCCGACATTGGAGCTCGGATACAGTCCGGTGTTGGTGCTTGACTGCAAAGGATACCTCGGAAGCAGTCTGGCATAAAGCTCGGTTGCAAGTGGCTGGCTCCATAGAGGGCATCTCCGGCATTAAGCTCGGTTCTACCCTTTTTTCAAGACCGAGGTAATCTATGACACTTCGGATACAGTCCGGCGTTGGAGCTCGAATACATTCAGGCATTGGAGCTCGGAAGCAGTCCGGCGTTGGTGCTCGGCTGCAAAAGATGTCTAGGGTGCAGTGCGGCGTTGGAGCTCGGACGCAAGAGGACACCGCCGCACGGGAACAACTTCAAACCCGAGGTGTGGCATAGAAAATAACAAGGCATTGCAAAAGGTCGAAAACTTAAAGGGGCTCCTCGGATGCCCGACATATAGACTCTTCGGATTCACTTCGGAGATCCTCAAGATCAAAGATGAGAAGATTTGTTGAACCTGTTTTCAAGACCGATGACCGAAGATGAAGAACAGATCGGAAGAATCAAGGAGCATCCCCAACTTGAAGACCAGTTCAGGGGGGCTACTGACGGTGTGCTGGACTAGAGGGTACTCACCACGTCATCTCCCGACTAGCTGTATCGGGCCGAGGAACCCCATGGCAGTTCACTTATGGGCCAGTTCGGGCAGCCCATGCCGCATAGAAGGAGGATTCCAGAAGACTTGGCGCCCAAGACATGGACTCTTCTAAACCCTAGGCCTCTGGTGTGTTATATAAACTGAGGCAAGGCTAGTCAATAGATCATCTCATATTCATTACTACAATCTCATGGTAGATACCTGTACTATGTACTATCCTCATATCAATACAATCAAAAGCAGGACGTAGGATATTATCTCTTCAAGAGAGCCCGAACCTAGGTAAAATCCTGTGTCCATGTTACCATCGCTACAAGAGGCCTAGCTTAGGACCCCTACTACGAGATATGCCGAATATAAAACTGACACCCATCCCTGTGAAAAGGTCGGCCCGTTTGACTTGGTCAAAAGATAGCAGGCCAGCCCACAGAAAGCCTGTTAACGGCCTGTTCGCACATAACCCACTTACAGCCCGCTAACCCAGGGCCCATTACAGCCTATCCGAATTAGGCCCAGTAGTGTCATCTAGGCTGTCCAATATGTTTCCAACCCATGTACGGCCCATGACATCTTTCGGCCCATATGAGGCACTTTGTAACTCTTGGCCCATTAAAGGCCCGTGGTGAAACTGGCCCGTAATGAACAGTATATCGCTTTATACCCATTAATGGCCCATTATTCCATTGGGCCATTTCTAACCCATGTTATCTTTCAGCCTTCTTAGGGCCCATTTATTCTTGGGCTCATTTCCAGCATTCGGTTACTTACGGCATGTTACTGGCCTTTTCTGATTATGGGCCAAATTCATCCTGTGGTTACAGTCAGCCTGTTTGTGGCCCGTTAATCCATTGGGCCGTTATCATAGCGTCATCAAATACGGTCGATTAACGACTGCCCGTTATGGTCGGCCCATGAACGGACGATTCCAACTTTAGCCCATTTAAGGCCCATAACGTGGTCCGTTATTTGCCCATGTTTGGCCAATCGATGATACAGCCCGTAGAAGGCCCATTGATGCTACGGCCCGTAGAAGGCCCATTGTTTCTACGGCCCATAGGAGGCCAAGGGTCACTACAGTAAATATGTAGCCCATGGTTATTGTGGCCTAGTTTTTAAAAATAGGTTATTGCGGCCACTAGCTAACCGTGGAAAAAAACTGCACTGACTACAACCAAACAAATAAACAAGAAAACAAGGAAATAAATAAGCAAGAAACTTAAGCTAGGCTATCACGGCTATTACACATATTACATCCACTGGGCATCAATGTTCGCCACCAGTGCAAATATAGGGAACAAAGCAGCATATCACATACTCTTGTTGTCAAAGTTGGTGACCAGTGCAAATAAATGCTGCAGCAAAACAAGTCCAGAACTGAAACCACTTCAGAAGAGCTCAAGAAAAAAATATCCTGGTACCCATAATGCTGGCAAGATGCTTAGTAAGCTTATTAACTTTCTCTTGTTTGGTGCTCAAATCCTCCAGCACTTGTTGTTGTACAAGAAAGTATGCATCTGAATTCTCTAGGGACTTCCTTAGTCCTTCGGATTCTTGCTGCAGCACAACTGACTAATGCCTTTCAGCTTGTAGTTGAGATTGAAGAAGCCTAAGTGATTCAGGGAGGAACTTGTGCCAGCGGTACTGGCCAGTAACTCGAACACTACATCAACGCTGGACTGTGGGGTTTTCTCACTGTCTACAAGATCGTTTTTATCACCTTTCTTGGACACCAACATGGTTGTCTCACTATCTTGAACCTTATCTGCATTACTTTCTCTACCGTTGCATACTGGGGTGCTCTTCTCCAATATTTTGTTCGAATACTACAAGAGAAACAAGCAGACACATCACATGTTTAGCATGTAGTATACAAAACTCATTTTAAACCGGTTCACTAGTAAGGTGGACAGGATAACAACATCAAACAAACATATATCTATGTACTATGGTCATTGTATTGTCCATATCATTATAGTTTATGTTGCCAAATCAAGATAGAGACACAGCTCAACTCATATATTTTTAAGACACGGCAGCATAGACAGAATATAAGTGTGAGAAACTACCCAGCATTGGCAACACTTGTAATGTGCATCACATGAGAACATAACTGTTTATACAACTAAAACTGAAATCAACATAGAGGAACAAGTTAGAACAACAATCCAGTTAAAGAAATAGGTTTAAAACATACCTGTTGCGCCATTGGAGTTTCAATTGGATCCTTCAAATTCGAAAGTAGTTGGTATGAGTAAATACAGTGATGCAATTGCAAAGGAGTCTGGAACATAGCTACGGAATCTGACGTGAGAACAGTTGCTCTTTTGCTTTAAACAAGGAGTTTTGGTTCGCTGTGTTGGTCTTCATGCTTTGGGCACTGCAGTTGCTTTACAAACTGCTCGTGTGGGGGTACTCTGTGGTGGACATGGTGTTGTGTCAACTAGAAGTGGGTTACTATCCGCTGGGGTTGGGGTTAGATGGGTTGTAGCTGGTTCTCTGTCCAACGGTGTAAGTGTGCAATCTGGAAGAGTATGTGTGGTCCGGCTAGTTCGTGGGCCAGTACAACCATGGTTCTATCTGCATCGACGGGTAGCACCGTCTTTTGTGAAGAATGGGTTTTCGCTCCCTTAGATACTGCCATCACCCCCTCCAATTCAAATGGCTGATAAACAAGAAAAGAAATTGAACGTACAGACATTGGATGATAGACAGATGTGGTAATTCACATATATGTTGTCTAACCAAACAGGACAGCATGACACAATTTCACATATATGATGCCTAACTAAACAGGATAGCATGACATAGTTTCATATATATGATAGATAACTTAACAGAATATAATGGCATAATTCAACATATGTTGAGTATCTAAAGATGATGACATGACAAAACTATATGATGTCTTTCTAAAATACGTTGGGACGAAATAATTCACATACATGTTGTCTAAGTATACATGATGGCATGATACAATTGACATAATTGATTCATATACTAAGCAGATGGCACTCGCATGTATGATCTCTAAACTAAGCAGACGGAATTCAATATTGTGCATATGATGTCTAAACTAAGCAATGCACGACACCATATGCATGCTATGAGAAATATAAACATTGCAACTTAGAGCATACACCTCAGGTGGGATATAGGACTGGTCATCTGTCTCTAAATCCTCCTCTGAGGAGATACCTATAACCATCAAGATATATGCTTCAATAGGTACCATTGCGTGCTCTAAAGACCTTGTTTTCACTCCTGATTTTTTCATAACCGGCTCAAATGGGTGATACACATGAAGAGTAGTTCAATATACATAGATTGTCGACAAATGGAATACGTAATGAAAAAAATATGGCATGAGATAATTCACATGTATGATGCCTGGCTACATGGCGGTGCATAATTCACATATATGATAACCGGATGAAAAACATGGCATTGCATAATTCACATATCTGATATAGAAAGCAAACAGGAGGCCTTCACACAAAGCATGTCTAATCTAAGCAGATGGCATGGCAATGCAAGACATTCTATGCATGATATGAGCAATATAACCCTGCCAAGTTATATCATGCACCTCGGGGGGGGGGGGAGGGGGGAATATGACTGGTCAACTGTCTCTGAATACTCCTCTGAGGAGCTATATGTAACCAGCAAGAAATCTGCATCAACGTGTAGCACTGACTACTCAGAAGACCTTGTTTTCACTCCAGATTTTCCCATGACCGACTCAAATGGCTGATGAATAGGAAGAGTAGATGAATGTATAAACATTGTTGACAAATGGAATATGTTATGAAAAAATATGGCACGATACAATTCACATATACGATGACTAGCTAAATAGGATGGCATTGCATGATTCACGTATATGATGCCTGGCTAAAGAAGATGGCATTGCATAATTCCCATATACTCCATCCGTTCCTAAATATTTGTCTTTTTAGAGATTTCAAATGGACTACCACATACAGATGTATATAGACATATTTTAGAGTGTAGATTCACTCATTTTGCTTTGTATGTAGTCACTTGTTGAAATCTCTAAAAAGACAAATATTTAGGAATGGTGGGAGTATGACATACAAACCAAACAAGTGGCATTCACATAAACCAAATCTAAACTAAGCTGATGACATATAAGATGTATAATGTAAGCAATGTGAGGCGCCATATGCATGATATGACCAACATCAGCATGCAAGGTTAGAGCAAACACCTTAGGTGGTAAATAGGAGTGGTCGACTCCCTTTGAATCCCCATCTGAACAGTTATCTTCCTCTGGAATACAATCTAGAATGGCGGGAGGGGGCCCACTTCGCCCACCATGGAGCGGCGTCTGCATGACATTATATTCCCACTCAACGGTCTTCTCTTTTTCTCTACATGTTTAGTACGATTGTGTACAATAACTGCCATGCATAATAAAAAACATAGTTATATTATGTAAGGCCTAAGGGGTGCATGCAGAGATCAAGACTGATGGTAGAAAACGAGTGGATAGATCCAACACTAATGATAGAAGGTAGATTATAGCTTCAGTTTAAAAAGATAGACAATGGATCATCTACTGTTTGTTGCCCACCCAACATGAACCACATAGAAGACCCCAGATGAGCCAGATAGTAGACATATACTATTCGTTGCTGCCTCGATACATGCCCCACGGGCATTTTAAAACTCAAGTTTGAACGATAAAGTAGTAGGTAATAATAACCGATGTATAACGTAAGCAAACATGAAAGAGTGCGACCTCTCTTCCAGAACTATGGGGTCCTCAGGTTCATCTGCTCAGTCAATGATGGTAATGCGGTTGGCGTGGCTGCCGACAACGGGGAAGATGATCTGAGGTGGCGAAAGAAAGTCTGCAGGGGGAATCTCTGATGCAGTGAATGCTTCCGTCGATGGTGCACCTCAGGTGGGGTGGATGACGGCACGGCAGGAGCAGGACATAACACACATAGTTTTCTTTGACGCCTATCTGAAAATGAAGTATACCTGTAAGGGCTCCTTAGAATTTGAGGATTTTATAAACGCAGGGACAGGAAAAACACCAGAATAGGATAGGAATGCACGTGCAAAACATAGCATTTGGAAACATAGGATTTTTGTCAACCTGGGTGTTTGGTTCACATGAATTGGAAGAACACGGGAATGGAGAAACATGGTCAAATGAAAGTCAAACCACGTGAAAATGAAAAAAAATAAGAATCTTATTATGTCAGTAATGCAATTAGTCATGTTCATGCATATTAATTTAAAAAGGACGTCCAAGTGGATGTTAAAATTCCTACATTTTTGCTTTGAAAGAGACACCAAAGGAAAAAAATACTACAGTTTTGCTTTGCTCCACTCCTTCTAACCAAATGCATGAATAGTAGTACCATAGTAGTTCCATAGCAAAGGATCCCTGAGGGATTGACATGAATGCAGAGTAACAAAGTGATGCGATGAGTGTACAACCTCTTTGGCATAGCCTTGTTGAACTCAACATCATTGGGTTGGACATGGAGGATGGTGATGCTGGTGTGACTTTCGGAGGTGGGGAAGAAGATCTGAGGCCTCTAGAAATGACGCCGAGGGTACTGCTCCGCTATGATGGACGGTTTTGTCATTGGAGCAGCTCCGGTGAGGTGTACGGTGGCGAGGTTGAAGCAGGACAAGACAGACAATGTTAATCTGAAGTGGGACTCGAATATCATCTGCAATAGATGATGTAAAATACATCACCAAAAAGTGCTAGATGTAAAATGCATCAGCCACGGCACGGCCGCTCCGACAGATGTTGTAAATACTATTCACTCTAAACTTAACTAAAGAAACTAAACTTTACAATCGAAACTGAATTTTACTGTTGAAACTGATTGAACTAGTAGCAGAGCATTGCAATAGATGTTTAGGGCGTTCGAGCACTAGTTGCAAAGAAGCGGTGATCTAAATTAGCCGCCGCTCAAGAAGGGAACGCACTAGTAGAGAGCAAGTCGTGCAGCAGCACCGCGAGCGAGTGCTAAAGTAGCAACTCCTGTAGCTGCTGGAGGTTGTGCAGCAGCAGCAGTAGCGCGAGTGAGAGCAAGAGCAGAGCAGCAGCACGAACGAGAGCAAGAGCGGAGCAGCAGTGTGACTGACGGCAATAGCAGAGCAGAGCAGCAGCACGAATGAAACCAAGAGCAGTGCAGGAGCGCGACCAACAGCAAGAACAGAGCCGCAGCGCGAGCGAGAGCCGGAGTAGCAGCAGGAGCACGAGCGAGAGTTGGAGCAGCTGCCGCTAGTGCCGGTGTGGAAGTCGCCGCCGAGGAAGCAATGACATGGGGGAGAGACGTTGTGGATGAAGTGGTCGGCGACGGCGTCGTCGACAGAGACCCGCTATGGCTGCTCGGTATCGAGCACCGACAACCCCTTGAGATTGAATAAAAGATAAAATGCAACGGTGAGTGCAGAACCTCCTTGGTGGTATCGAGTAGGCGTCGGCTTCATCGGAGGAATTGGTGAGGGTGCTGCGGTTCCGGTGGGGCAGCTCAAGACGGCGATGTGGGGATGGAGGCGGCGGGATAGACGAGGCGAATGTCGGGGTAGCTCCTTGGAGGTGGAGGATGGGGCGGCTGATCTGGCGGGACGACGAGATCAACGACGGATCCTCATACGATGCGGTGGAGAGGAATGTCGAGCTGTTGCGGTGGAAGATGTCGTCGGGGAAGAGTCTCCGGCTGGGCGGCGGTTGGCAGGCCGACAGAGGAGCGTGGGGTTTCGCGGGTTTTGGCGGCCTCGGTGTACGAATGGGGGCGAAGGGGAAGGTAGGGGGGAGCCATGGCTTAGGGATGCGCTTGTCCGAAATGTAGGGTAAGTTACCAGCGTACCCCCACCGGTTTTGACCACACGACGTCGAGTCGGCATTTCTGGCTGAGGGGTAGAAGGATTTCGCGTGCTGGGCTGCGGGACTGATTTCGGATGAGGAGGGATTTTTCGCACGCGTCGGAATTTCAAGATAACAAGGCGCGACGCGGGTTGAAGAAGCGGGAGTTTCACAGTAGACGAGACAAAAGATACTCGAGCTTGAAAAATCCAGGATAACAAGGTGCGGATTGCATGTTCAGCGGAACAAACTTAACGTGTAAAAAAAACAATTCATACAAGACACAAGAGAGTCATGTCCCCTTTTACTACATTGCAATAAATACCATTGAAGAAACTACAAGAAAAATGTAAAAAAAACCGGGAGAACAAGATTACCCTGTATAGTACCAAATCAATTCGCACTTCCCTCAACAACAACAAAAAACAAATCAATTCCCACCACAAGAAAGAATCATGTCCCTTTTATATGATTACAAATGCCAGGATTTCGAATTTCAATTTTTGAATCCACGTTATGTTGAATTCGAATATATTGTTAGGTGACCTTGCGGTTTATAATGGATGTAGTCCTACATTTTTATCTTCCATCGTATATGAACATTTTACTCCACACTATGAACATATATATATATATATTGTCATCTACCATATGGACTAAATTTGAATCAATTTTCCTTATTTGAATACGATTTGTAGCGACCCGACCCGAATGGATCAAGTCTCTGTGCTTAAGTGTCATCCCTGGATCGGTATGCTGACACACACAGTACTCGAGGATTTATAACAGAGGTAAATCACATGTGTAAAGTAACGTAAATACTATTACCTCAATCCAAAATAGCGGAAGTAACAAGGTTGTGGATTCCCATCAACACCAACGGTAAAGTTGAGTGTAGAAATTGTAACCCTAACGTATCACTTACTCGTCGTAAGATAATCCTGCAACATGAGACGTTGCAGCCACAAAGGGTCAGTACATTGAATGTACTGGCAAATTCACACCATAGAGAGAAATGATGAACAATGGCTATCACTACATGCATATTTGGCTGGTGGAAAAGCTCTATGGTTATAGTTTTTGCGAAAAGCCAATTTTTCCCTACTGCAAAGGAATAAATTTTACTTAACTATCATGGTGGTTGTTGAACATTGAGAATGGTTGATAGCATTCTCAATCCCAATTAAGTAACATCATTAAAACCCAACAATATTCATTTAAAGTAACATGATGAGATTCACATGATAATCCAGGTACTAGATACTCAAGACGTCCATAACCGGGGACACGGCTAATCATGGTTAGTTTATACACTCTGCAGAGGTTTGCGCACTTTTCCCCACAAGACTCGATCGCCTCCGTTTGGTATCTCGCACTACATGGTGTTTGAGAAGACGGATGACCGAGACATAGTCTTTCAGAAGCGCTAGCACCTTACGATCGGGTAGACCGTACCACCTACATCCCCTACATTTGCTAGTCTACCACTATAAGAGTTCGCATGACTTAGTCAACTATGCTAGAGCCCATAATAACTTGTGGCTGCACACGGAAGTTTCTAGCATGAATAATCTCATGATCCCTTTGAGCCTGGGTGGTGGTCCAAAAAAAACAGGCAATCCTGGTCTACCCAGGTGCCTAGACAGGCAATCCTAGAATAACCAGGTGCCTCAATCCACCCAGATGTGTGTTTAAGTTGCCACCTTAAGTAAACCATTAATTAACAATCTCACATCTGTCATGAATACTCTCAAAACCCAATCCACGTCTACGAGCATAGCATGGAACTATAAGCATAACGTAATAGTAACTCCCAAGGGTTTGATAATAAACAGGTAATAGGTACTACCTCATCAACTACTTCCCAATACCCACATGTTATTAATCCTACTCATGCAATGTTTGAGGGTTGTAACTAATGCATAAAAACTGGGTATGAAAAGGGATATGATCAAAGTGTGAACTTGCCTGCAATGTTGATGAAGATGATTCACACTCAAAAACTCTTGATAGCTCTACTTGTCACACTCCGGTCAATCTATCGTAAGCAAGCAATAGTAACCACACATAAGCAATCACTCAAAAGATCAGAAAGATCGAAGAAGACAATTCGGAAAACATCAAAACCAAGCAAATAACTCTTGCAACATAAAACAATTTCTAACAGTACCAAAATTATATGAATTTGGCCTTATCAGAAAGTTTAGGTCAAGAGCTTCGATTTGCAAAAAGAATCAACTCAAACGGAGCTACGAAACTCAAGTTATGATCAAACGAAGTTTGAATTCAATCTGATGTAATTCAAATTTTAAACTTTTCAAAAACATGTTTAAGTTGTTTATCTGGAGAGAGGAGATCATAACAAAGACGTGGGCGTTGTTTTCGTTGAATTTGGACTAACGAGTAAAAAGTTATAGTCGTTTGAGACCGAGGGACTAATCTGTAAGAAAAACTATCACAAATAGGTCCCTGGCCGAAAATAACAGAAAAAGAAAAAGACTAAAAAGCGAACATTCGTTTATAAGATCTAAACAGCGGACGTTCTCTATATAATTAAACCTAAACAAAACCGGTTTAAAACGAAAACTAAACTAAAAGAAAAACCGGCGAACCGGGCGGTTTTTCTCGGGTTATACCGGTTCGGGCGAGGGAAAACGGTTTACGGCAGAAAACCAGCAGTGGCGGTTTCCGGCGATCTCCGGCGAGGTCCGCAACGACGGCGGGGTGGGGCGGTAGCTGCGCGGCAGGGGAAGGCGGCGCGGGGCGGCGGAGCTAGCGGCGGCGGCGCGAGGCGAGAGGCGGCGGGGTGTGATGCGGCGGCGGCGGCGATCTGCGAGGACGGCGACAGCGGGCGGCGAGGATGCGAGTAGCGGGGAGGAGAGAGGCGGCGGCGACGGGATTTATAGGGGGGCGAGGCAATGGCGTGGGCGAGGGGAAAGGAGGAGGACGCGGAGTCCGGCCGGACTCCGGCGGCGGCGCTCCCATGCGGGAGTCGGTCTCCCGCGGGAGATCAGGGACGGGGCGACGGCGAGCTGGGCTGGGCCGCGGCCTGGCAGGAGCTGGGCCGGCCCAGTCGGGGGATTTTTTTTAAGATTTTTTTCCAGACAACAAAACAAATAAAAACAAACAAAAAATAATATTATATAGGCATATAATATATCAAAATTTTCAGAAAAAGATTTTCTACGACATGAACATTTTCCTAACATTAAATAAAATACACATAAATTCAGATAAATCAAAGAGTGCTACTGGTCTATTAAAATCCAGCAAAAATCATTTTAAAAATACCAAAATGATTTCAATTTAATTTTTCTCCAATTTTCTAATGTAGGGAATCATGTTACCCTATTTTCTATATATTTTATTTTTGGAGAAAAATAATTTGAATAAAACTCAAATAACTCTAAATTGAAAATAAATTCAAAAGAACTTTGAATTTAATTCTTTGAAACTCCCAACTCATATTTCATATAATTTGAAGAAGTCATTTTATCTTCTCTCATGAAAATCATTGAGCTGCATGAAGTTTCTGAATTGGAAATATTTTCCAAATGAATTTCAAATGTTTTCAAAAAACCCTTGTCATTTAAATAAATGTAAGAAGTCATGTTATCTTCTCTCGAGGGTTTCGTGGTGAAAAGAATTTGAATTCACGGAGATCATAAGTGCAAAATGAAAGTTTGGGAAAGTCCTTTTATTCCCTCTCATTTAACTTTCAAAAAGGTTTCGAATTTCACTCAATTTCACCCAATCAATCAAACAATCAATCAAATCTATCTATTTATTATAACATTCCAAAATTTAGAATTTTGGGATGTTACACGATTGTTGTCAACTTATACCATCATTTAAATATTATCTTGATAACAAAAAACATGGATATAGCAGTAATCATATTTCACTATGAACTACATGTACCATAGAGTCTCCAATTCAAATACTTGTATCCATTTTATGTTGAATTCAAATCACAGTACATTGGTCTAGGTAGCGAGATGTTCGGGATAATCTAAACCCTGTTTTCATATGTATAATTTTTGGTTGAATTGGGACAAGTTTGGGTATAAGCTTCTTGCAAAACCGAAGATTCTCTCAACAAGCCTCGTGGTTCCGAGAGGGACATGTCACCTCAAACGATATACGCTGCCTCCCCCTGATTTTCTTTACAGAGGCAACATAGAACTATATGAGTGCCCCGTTAAATTTTGGAATTATTCCGGGTTCGTTAGGCCTTTTTTATACACTAGCAAAACATGCCCGTGCATTGCAACGGGAGGAAAAAAACATTTTCGTACACACATCCGACAACATCAGCAAACAATATTCTAAAAAAACTTTATTGACACAATTTCAAACAATATGAAAATCAACTTTAAGCCTCTAGTTTACATAAAACTCGTATCAACAGTTTAATGTGCATCATCGTACAGGGGTTGGTAGTGTACTGTGCATAACAGAGAAGATGATTATGTACCTGTTTTAACCTTTAGGATATGGTAGTTGATGGGAATCAGCATCCCCTATAGTGCCAATAATAGATTATGTGAGAGCATCTAACTGTCATATCTACTAAATTTGAATAGGGTAGAAAACATATAATAGACATTTATTAAATGCCCCACATAGATAAGATATTAATTAAGTTTACATTCCGGGTTACTTTGACCTTTTTTATATATTAATTAAGTTTCAGGACATTTAATGTGCATAATTCAAATTTGAACTGCAAGCACATGCTCCGGTGCACAAAAGTTGGTTGAAAAATCACATGTGTGTCCATGGGTGAATTTCTAGGTCCCATGCAAGAAATGGGAATGAAATTCAAACATCTCGGCGTCGTGACTCGGCCGAGAACATTGAGAAACTTGGTTTTTAAATGCCTGTAAATCCTAAACTCGCTTGGAAATCATGAAACTTGGCAAGGTGTCATGTCATGGCACTAACATGTTGTGGTAAAAAACTTGGCCGAATTGGGACAAGTTTTGGTATAAGCTTCTTGCAGACTGGAGCTTCTCTCAAGAAGGCTCGTGGTTCTGAGAGGGAACATGTCACCTTTGTGTGCAAAGCGATATACGCTGCCCCCCCCCCACAATTTTCTTTATAGAGGCAACATAGAACTATATGAGTGTCGTGTTAAATTTTGTGATTAGTCCGGGTTTGTTTGGCCTTTTATATACATTAATTGAGTTTCTTGTCGTTTAATGTGCATAATTCAATTTTGAACTACAAGCACATGCTCCAATGCACCAAAGTTGGTTGAAAAATAACATGTGTGTCCTCGGGTGAATTTCTAGGTCCCATGCAAGAAATGGGAATGAAATTCAAACATCTGGGCATCGTGGCTCGGCCGAGAACATTGAGAAACTTGGTTTTAAAATTCTTGTAAATCCAAACCATGCCTGAAAATCATGAAACTTGCCATGGTGTCATGCCATGGTCCTAACATGCTGTGGTAAAAAAATTGGCCGAATTGGAACAAATTTTGGTATAAGCTTCTTGCAAACCATAGCTTCTCTCAACAATGCTCGTGGTTCTGAGAGGGAACGTGTCACCTTTGTGTATGAAACGATATATGCTGCCCCCCCTTGATTTTCTTTATAGAGGCAACATAGAACTATATGTGTGTCATGTTAAATTTTGGAATTATTCCGGGTTCGTTTGGCCTTTTTTATACATTAATTGAGTTGCTGGTCATTTAATGTGCATAATTCAAATTTGAACAACAAGCACATGTTCCAGTGCACCAAAGTTGGTTGAAAATCACATGTGTGTCCTCGGATAAATTTGTAGGTCCGATGCAAGAAATGTGAATGAAATTCAAACATCTGGGCGTCGTGGCTCGGCCGAAAACATTGAGAAACTTGGTTTTTCAATTCCTGTAAATTGAAAACATGCATGAAAGTCATGAAACATGGCTTGGTGTCATGACATGGCATCAACATGTTGTTGTAATTTTGCTGTCCGATTTGCGAAGGCACACAGATTAACAATCAACAAAGTCATTTTTGAACAAGTGTTGTCATGTTACAATCGAAAACACAAGTATTATTGAAACCGTGGGCATTCTACTTACCATTTACGTGCCGCCATGCGTCCCCTTTTTTATTAGCTCGGAGGCACCGTGCAGGGTAGTTATTTGAGTACGGGAGGCGTGCGATCAGACCCTTGCGCGTGCTTATCGGGAGGAGAGCCCTTTGACCTCCATCTACCACCCAACTCTCTCCCAAGGCCTCCATTAATGGCGCCCGAGCCCCTGTTTAATGGCGTGGCTATGTCTCACTCGATTGAGATTTAAGAGAGAGAAAAGAAAACCTGAAAAGAAAATTTTGCACGGATCTTGATGTAAGATCCAACGGACCTATATAGCATCTACTGCAACTTATAGAAAGACTGATGAATATATAAGGACGACAATGGATAATAATTGTCTTACATAATTACGAAGATAATTTAAAAAGCCACATGCGGCTACGCCCAAAATACACAAGGGCAAAAGAAAAAGGAAGACAACGATCTGGCTCACCGATCTCTACTTTCTTGATGCGTTGCTGCAGGCCGCGGGAACTAGTCTCCGCGGCGAGCGGCGATGAGCTCTTTCGTGTCCTCAACACCCTGCTTGAGAGCATCCACGGATTCATCCACCAGCCTTTGGCGCTCTATGCGGAGCATGTCATTCTCGTCCATAAGTTTCTTGACGATGACGTCGGTCCTCTTCAACAAGGCACTGGTCTCCTCCTGCTGCTCTGCACTTCCAACGATCTTCGCCCTCAGCAGGTCGCGCTCAGCTCGGAGCTTCTCATTGCCCTCCCTTAGTTGCTGAATGACGCAGGTAGTCTGTTCAAACGAGGCTTTCATGTAGTCCTGCAACCTTGCCTAGCCGGAGATCTGATCCTTCTGGCTATGGACGATCGCATGCTTGCGCTTGTAACAGTCGTCGCGTGCCCGCGAGGCATTTTTCCAGGCCGCCGCGGCGCGGCGGGACATCTTTGCTGCTTCCGCGACACGGACGGACCAGTCTGATGCGTCGATGGTGCGACGGGACTTCCGTCCTGCTTCAACGGCGCGGCGGGACCTCCGTGCTGCTACTTCTGTGTGGCGGACATGTCGGCTGCTTTTGCGGCGAGGCGGGACATCTCTCGTTCTTACGCTTCCATGCTTGCCTCTCCCTGGTGGTAATGTCTCAACCCAGAACTTACGCTGGCCATGGCAGACGCAAGGGAAGGATGCTGAATGACTTGTTTGTTTTTGTGGATGAGGAGTTGAGGAGGAGTGCGCAGTCATCTTGGCATAGTAGTATTTATAACCGAGTACTAATACGCTCCTAAGGGCATCTCCAACAGTTTGTATGTTAGCTTGTTGGTAAAATATGCCATGTCATCAATAAACACCTTAACATACAACAACTTCAATGGGTTGTATCTAGTTTGCCCAATGAGATGTGAAATAATAAATAAGGTGCTCTCTCATACTTGTGCAAGGGGTGTTGGTTCATGTACATGCAACCTTCCTCTCTTTCCTCATTTATTATATGATACATCATCAAAAATCCTATGTGGCAAAATCTACCAACAACTATCTTACAACCATTGAAGATGCCCTAAGTGGGAAACCGTTTAGGTTGTGATCGGTGTGAACAGGTTTGAAATTAAATATAGCATGGTAGTAATTTTGAATGTGATGAGACGCAAGCTCAAAATTTATTGACGGTTCTAGTTTCGAAGTGTGGCACTATTCCTGGATGGCGTAACGTGGGCACGTATTCTCAGTCATGGTGTAGCATATGCCTTGGTACTTCTTTTTCTACTGTTGTGTACGTGCAATAACTGGCACCACTATTGGGGTGTTCGACAGGAATAGCCTTGTGGCGAGCTATAGACTAGTCTTTTTTTCACACGCATTACATCGACACATATCATCTCTCTCCCTCTTTCCCACGCACACACCTATCTCTCGGTACTTCTCGCACGCACCATCTCTAGCTCCCTAGGTCGATGCCACCCACATACACTTGTACTCTGAGTTTAGTACGTTATACAGGAAGAGAAGAGGTGCACGCACGCACTCCTCCTCCCTCACACATGCATCTGTAGCTACGAATTGTAGTGTTCTCAACCATCCGATTGGCTCTATCATAGGTTTCTCGTTGCTCCTTGGCCTTGAGATTGAGAAGTTTAAAACGCGGAGGCTAAGATGGAGGCGCAAGGTTTTGGTTAATGTGCGGGCCGCACACGGCACTAACATGACACGAGCTTCGTCTGCCTGGTGCGCGGTCAGGTGAGTTGTCCAAGTATAGACACAACCAGGCCCTCCTTGGTATCTGTGCCTCGACTTATGTGCAGAGAAATTAGGGTCGGAGGGAGTACTACTAGTAGTAGTACTACTTTGATGTGTCGCATCAACTCGCACAAGTACGCAGCACTTCTTGAACAAACAAGCATATAAGATGTTATACTTCTTACCCAAAGGATCTTTATATCCAACAAACACAAAATATCCGTTCGACTGTTGGAAATTACATTAACTGTTGATTTGATGTCGAAGTAATTGCTGCATCGCCACCAAAACCCACCATCTCTTAAGCTAAAGTAGACCGAGCTAACCCATATATTAGCATATTACTAAGATAAACAGAAGGCACTATAGAAACATTTAGGAGGTGAGCTTGCCAATCTGAATGTGGAGGGACACCGTCCTCAACAACCCAGCCCCGGCGAATTGCTTCGGTGGAACTTTGAAGAAGGTTAGCTCATGTGCGGCACCGTCGTCA
>NW_024113306.1:0-9419 GCF_003073215.2 Triticum urartu | reverse complement strand
TGTATTTTATGATCCCTTTTGGCTCAAGGTCACTAAGGGACTTTTGTTAAGCTCTTTGAGTATCTCCATGCCATGCTTTACTTTGCCATGTTCAGGTCCTTTAGCATGTAGTTTTGTTGCTCCGAAGAGTGCTATCTGATCTGAAATTCCAGACAAGTGTCAATTTCACCAAGTCTGAGATCTGTTTACCATATGCATTTTTGCCATGCTTGTTTGAACCTGTTAATGGATGAATTGGCCGTAGCTCAGTGCTAGACTTTTGTTAAGCATCATGAATGCATCCCTGCCATGTATTTTGTTGCCATGTTTGGGTGCTGTAGCATGCTCATCTCATTGCACTTAGATGACTACTTGCTGTAAATCGCAGACCGGTGTCATATTTGAATCGCTTGCCATTTCCAAACCGTAACTCCGATTCCGGCGTTCTTTATATCGTTTTCAAACGATTTCGTCTCATCTTTCCAGTGGCACACTTGGATTCCCAAGTTGAGGCCAGGTTCATGCATTCCTTGTCACATCTTGCATATGCATCCCGCATCGCATCCCGTATAGCATATCATCTTTGCATCATATTGTTTGAGCTTTGCACGTGGTTGATTGTGTCCTTGTTTCTTGTTTGTCTTGTTTGGGTAGAGCCGGGAGACGAGTTCGCTAACGAGGAGCCCATTGAGTTTGCTTTCGAGGATCCAGTCAACTCTGACAACTTTGCAGGCAAGATGATCATACCCTCGAAATCACCACTATCTTTGCTATGCTAGATTGCTCGCTCTTTTTCTATGCCAATGCTACGATGCCTACCACTTGATTTCAAGCCTCCCTATTGCCATGTCAAACCTCTAACCCACCATGTCCTAGCAAACCGTTGATTGGCTATGTTACCGCTTTGCTCAGCCCCTCTTATAGCGTTGCTAGTTGCAGGTGAAGATTGGAGGCCGTTCCTTGTTGGAACATTTATTTACTTGTTGGGATATCACTATATTATCTTGTTATCTTAATGCATCTATATACTTGGTAAAGGGTGGAAGGCTTGGCCTCTCGCCTAGTGTTTTGTTCCATTCTTGCCGCCCTAGTTTCCGTCATATCGGTGTTATGTTCCCGGATTTTGCGTTCCTTACGCGGTTGGGTTATAATGGGAACCCCTTGATAGTTCGCCTTGATTAAAGCTTTTCCAGAAATGCCCAACCTTGGTTTTACCATTTGCCACCTAGCCTCTTTTTCCCTTGGGTTTCCGGAGCCCGAGGGTCATCGGGTCATCTTACTTTAACCCCCCGGGCCAGTGCTCCTCTGAGTGTTGGTCCAACCGAGCGATGTCCGGGGCTACCAGGGGCAACTCTGGGTTGGCCTACCCGACGTTTGGCTCATCTGAGTGTGCCCTGAGAACAAGATATGTGCAGCTCCTATTGGGATTTGTCAGCACATTCGGGCGGTGTTGCTGGTCTTGTTTTAACCTGTCGAAGTGTCTTGAAGAACCGAGGTACCGAGTCTGATCGGAACGTCTCGGGAGGAGGTCTATTCCTTCGTTGACCGTGAGAGCTTGTCATGGGCTAAGTTGGGACTCCCCTGCAGGGATTTGAACTTTCGAAATCCGTGCCGCGGGTATGGGCAGATGGGAATTTGTTAATGTCCGGTTGTAGATAACTTGAACCTTAACTTAACTAAAATGAATCAAGTGAGTGTGTTATCGTGATGGCCTCTTCTCGGCGGAGTCCGGGAAGTGGACACGGTGTTGGAGTAATGTTTGCGCAGGTTGTTCTCTAGTTTCTCGCTCACGCTTTGCCTACTCTTCTCGCTCTCTTTTGCGAACAGGATAGCCACCATATATGCTAGTCGCTTGCTGCAGCTCCACATATATTTTTACCTTGCCTTACCTATAAGCTTAAATAGTCTTGATCGCGAGGGTGCGAGATTGCTGAGTCCCTGTGGCTCATAGATTACTATTACACCAGATGCAGGGCCTGATGATTCCGCTCCAGGAGACGCGCTTGAGCTCAAGTGGGAGTTCGATGAAGACTCTCAACGATACTATGTTTCCTTTCCTGATGATCAGTAGTGGTGCCCAGTTGGGGGTGATCGGGACCGTGTCGCATGCTGGGTTATCTTTTATTTTGGCGCCGTAGTCGGGCCAGGAGTGTTTGAATGATGTAATGTTATTTATGTACCTTGATTGACGTGGCGAGTGTAAGCCAACTATGTTATCTCCCCTTTATTATTCATATTACATGGGATGTTGTGAAGATTACCTTATTTGCGACATATGCCTTCAATGCGATTATGCCTCTAAGTCGTGCCTCGACACGTGGGAGATATAGTCGCATCGAGGGTGTTACAAGTTGGTAATCAGAGCCTTCCCCGACCTTAGGAGCCCCATTGCTTGATCGTTTTAGCAGCCGAGTTGTGTCTATAAAAATGTTTTGAGTCATTTCGGAATTATATATCGGAGAGTTTAGGAATTCTTTTTACTTCCCAGTCTCCTCATCGCTCTGGTAAGGCATCCTGACGTAGAGTTTTGACTCTTCTCTTCTCAAATTTCACTAAATTTTTTTTAGGATCACGCGGGTATCTTGGAATCGTTCCGATGGTTTTATGATGAGAAAATTGTCTTGGTGCCTCCTGTCAGGGGTTTTTTGGAAGTGTCCCGGGGAGTTGAGCTCTGAGGTGTTGTCGTCATAATTTTATCGTTGCAGTTCTGGAATACCTGAGTTTAGTACGCCGACATCGAAAATCTCTTTTATGCAGTTCGTTGGTGAGATAACCTCGACGCCACCCAGTACTGGGGCGGGAGTTCGGGAGTATCGCCATAACTTGTATAACGGATGCTTTTCGAAGGTTGAGGTAGATGGTTTCTGAAGTTTTTCTTGGTTATGTGTTGAAGGATGGATACAGCTGGATGTAGGATTTGCTAGAATTGGGTGAGATATTATGCTTCCCCTGTATCCCCAACACCTGATTGCATAACCGGAAAGGTTCGGGAGTTTCATAGGTGGGAATTCTTGTAGCTCTAGTTCTTCTTCCACGGATATTTGGTTTGAGATTGGGATTTCTTACCGATTATTCGTTCTTGATCCATACCTTGTTGATTTATTTCTCTACCTAATTCTACGTGGCTTCTCAATTTATGGATATGTGACCATTTCAAGAGGAATGCATTCGTTCTTTTTGTTCGGATGTGAAGACTATATGTTGCAATTTTCATTCCGTTGGATTCAGCTTCATTTTATCTGTCTATGTGCTAACGGTGGTCAACCTCTTCAGGATGGCTCCTCCAACGCGCACGACTCTGAATCCTGATCCGCCACCACCTCCACCTCCTCCGGAGGCATGGCAAGCTGTGATGGCCGCAACCAATGAAAACACACAGTTGATCATGCAAATTCTTCAAGAGCGCAATCAAGGCAACCAAGGGAACCAAGGCAACAATCAGAATCACTTTGCTACACTCAACCAGTTCCTTGCTAATGGGCCAAAGACTTTCAGCAATTGTGTTGAGGCAACTGATGCTGACGATTGGCTTGTGGATCTGTGCAAGCATTTCGAGTGCAGTAACGTCAGGCCTGAGGACTTTTTCAAGTTCGCTTCCTTCCAACTCAAAGATCAAGCTGCAGAATGGTTCCAGCAGTACAAGGATTCCAGAGGTGGACATGTTATTACCTAGGATGAATTCCGTCAAGATTTCAGAGCTCATCATATTCCTCAGAGCGTGGTTGAAAGCAAGCGTGAGGAATTCCGCAACCTGAAGCAAGGCTCTTTGTCTGTCTATGACTACAACAAGTTGTTTTAGAAGCTTGCCCGCTTTGCTAAGCAGGACGTACCAGATGAGAAGAGCATGATATACCAGTTCAGGGGTGGTCTCAGAGAAGAAATTCAGCTCGCTCTTGTTCTCTTTGAACCCGTGAGGTACGATGAGTTCTACAACATGGCATTGAAGCAAGAGGCCGCTCAACTGAGGTGTGATGATTCCAAGAAGCGAGTCAGAGATGTTACTCCTTCTTCCTCTACTCAAGTGGCCAAGCAGCAGAAGTATTGGCTTCCTCCTCCTCCATTCCGTCAGCCGTATCAGCAGAAGAGCAAAGGTGGCAGTGGATCTTCCCACCCACCCAACCCTGGCTTTCAGAATAAGACTTCATCTCAAGCTCCAAGATCGAGTGCTCCGTATCACCTTCCGCTTTCAGAGGTCACGTGCAACAAGTGCCAATAGAAGGGTCGCTATGCCAACAAGTGCTTCAACCAGAGGCGTCTTCCTCCTCCTCCTCCTGTCAAATCGGCAAGTACAGCTGTGGTCAAGCATAACCCCAAGTCCGCCAAGGTCAACTTGATGAACGCAGCTTAGGCAGAGGATTCATCAGATGTCATCATGGGTAACCTTCCAGTTAACAATATTCCTGCAAAAGTTCTTTTTGACATGGGTGCATCGTATTGTTTCATCTCGAGACCATTTGTTTCTAAGCATGAGTTGCCTTTACAAGATTTGCCTAGACAGTCGTCTGTTGTTTCTCCGGGTAAATTCATGAATGCAAGCGCTATCGCCCCGGATGTTACTATCACATTGGGCGACTACAAGTTTCTCTCTTCTCCGGTGGTTCTTGGTAACTCGGATATTGATCTTATTCTCGGAATGGATTGGCTTTCTAAGCACAAGGCTCATCTTGATTATGCAGCCAGGCAGATTCAATTGACTCATTCGTCTGAGGATGTAATTGTCTTTGCCGCTCGTGATGATACCATCCGTCTGTTTTCTCTCAATGAGAAGGTTGAACTCGATGCCATCTCGCAAATTCCAGTCGTTTGCGAATATCAAGATGTCTTTCCAGAAGAGCTTCCAGGAATGTCTCCGCACCGGCCAGTGGAATTCGTTATTGATCTTGAGCCCGGCACGGAACCTGTGTGCAAGCGTCCTTACAAGCTCGGACCTGAAGAGTGGAAGGAGCTGAAGAAGCAACTCGATATTCAAGAGAGAATGGGTCTCATCCGGCCTAGTTCTTCTCCGTGGGGTTGTGGTGTTCTTTTTGTGAAGAAGAAGGATGGAACGGACCGACTTTGTGTTGATTACCGTCCATTGAACAAGAAGACCATCAAGAACAAATACCCACTTCCTAACATCAATGAGCTGTTCGAACAACTCAAAGGTGCCCAAGTATTCTCCAAGCTTGATCTCCGTATGGGTTATCATCAGATTCGAATCCGTGAGCAAGATATTCCCAAGACGGCCTTCAGGACAAGCTATGGTTCATATGAATACACTGTCATGTCTTTTGGCCTCGTCAACGCTCCTCCGACGTTCTCTCGCATGATGAACTTCATCTTCAACGCCTATACCAATGACTTCGTTTTGGTCTATCTCGACGACATTCTGGTTTTCTCAAAGAACAAGGAAGATCATGCCAACCACTTGCGTTTGGTTCTTGAGAAGCTCAGGGAACACCAGTTCTACGCCTAGTTCTCCAAGTGTGAATTTTGGCTCGATGAGGTTCTTTATCTTGGTCATATCATCTCTGCCAAGGGCATTGCCGTGAATCCTAAGAAGGTGTCTGCAATTGTGAATTGGGAACCTCCTCAAAACGTGAAGCAACTCCGTAGCTTCCTCGGTCTCGCAAGCTACTGTCGAAGATTCGTTGAAAACTTTTCTAAGATCGCGAAGCCTCTCTCAAATCTTCTCCAGAAGCACGTCAAGTACGTTTGGTCTCCGGAGTGTGACATTGCTTTCAACACTTTGAAAGAGAAATTGATCACTGCTCCAGTTCTGACTCCGCCTGATGAATCCAAGCCGTACGAGGTCTTTTGTGATGCCTCTCTCGAAGGTCTTGGCGCAGTATTGATGCAAGAGAAGAAAGTTGTTGCTTATACCTCCCGCCAGTTGAAGCTCAATGAGAAGAACTACCCCACTCATGATCTCGAGTTGGCGGCAGTTGTGCATGCTCTTTTGACTTGGAGACATCTCCTATTGGGAAGAAAAGTGGACATTTTCACTGATCACAAGAGTCTCAAGTACATCTTCACTCAGCCTAATCTCAACCTCAGGCAAACTCGATGGGTCGAAATGATTCAAGAGTATAATCCGAGTATCGAGTATACTCCAGGCAAGGCCAATGTGATTGCTGACGCATTGAGCAGAAAGGCTTACTGCAACAGTCTGATTCTCAAGCCTTATCAACCCGAGCTTTGTGAAGCTTTCCGCAAACTTAATCTGCAAGTTGTTCCTCAAGGTTTCCTCGCCAACCTTCAAGTCTCTCCTACCTTGGAAGATCAGATTCGCCAAGCCCAGCTTCTTGATGCTATGGTGAAAAAGGTGAAGATTGGAATTGCCAAGAGTCAATCCAAGTACAAGTGCTACCGCCTTGACGACAAGGACACTCTCTTCTTAGAGGATCGTATTGTTGTGCCTAAAGGTGACCTCCGTAAAGTGATCATGAACGAGGCTCACAATTCTCTCCTCTCCATCCACCCTGGGAGCACGAAGATATATCAGGACCTCAAGCATTCTTATTGGTGGACTCGAATGAAGCGCGAGATTGCTCAATTCGTGAATGAATGTGATGTCTGCAGAAGAGTGAAGGCAGAACACCAAAGGCCAGCGGGTCTCCTTCAACCTCTTGCCATTCCAGAATGAAAGTTTGACCACATTGAAATGGACTTCGTGACTGGGTTTCCAAAGTCCAAGCGTGGCAATGATGCTATATTCGCTGTCATCGACAAACTCACCAAAGTGGCTCACTTTCTGCCTATCAAAGAGTCAATCACTGCAGCTCAATTGGCGGAACTCTATACCTCTCGAATTGTCTCTCTGCATGGTATTCCACAAGTGATCTCTTCAGACCGTGGCAGCATCTTTACCTCCAAGTTTTGGGATTCTTTTCAGAAGGCCATGGGCACCAACATCCGTTTCAGCACAGCTTTCCATCCTCAAACTAGCGGTCAAGTCGAGCGTGTCAATCAGATTCTTGAAGATATGCTCAGGGCTTGTGTGATCTCCTTCGGCATGAAGTGGGAGGATTGTCTTCCTTATGCTGAATTCTCCTACAACAACAGTTTTCAAGCAAGTTCGGGCAAGGCCCCATTTGAAATTCTGTATGGCAGGAAGTGCCGTACCCCTCTCAACTGGTCTGAAACCGGTGAACGTCAGCTTCTCGGAAATGACTTAATCACAGAGGCAGAGGAAATGTGCAAAGTCATTCGGGATAACCTCAAAGCAGCCCAATCCCACCAGAAGAGCTACTATGATAGTAAGCACCGTGATTTGGCTTTCGAGATCGGAGATCATGTTTACCTCCGCGTCTCTCCTATGAAAGGTACTCATCGCTTCGGTATCAAAGGGAAGCTTGCCCCCAGATACGTGGGACCTTTCAAGATTGTCAGCAAGAGAGGCGACCTCGCCTATCAACTCGAGCTTCCTTCAAACTTTGCAAATGTTCATGACATGTTCCATGTCTCTCAGCTCCGAAAGTGTTTCAAGACTCCTGACCGCACCGTCAACTTCGAGGACATTGAGCTCCAAGAAGATCTCTCCTATCGTGAGCACCCCGTTGCTATTCTTGAAGAGACTGAACGCAAGACTCGCAATAAGTCAATCAAATTCCTCAAAGTCAAGTGGTCACACCATTCCGACCATGAAGCTACCTGGGAACGCGAGGATCACCTCCGTTCTGAGTACCCGGTGTTCTTTCAGTCCTAGATCTCGGGACGAGATCCTTTCGTAGTGGTGGAGTGTTGTAACACCCCGGATATGACTTTCCCAATATGTATTCCAACTCTTGCCGTTTCCGGCGTTAAGTTATTTTATTTTCTCGGGTTCGGGTCTTTGTCTCTGTGTGTTGTTATCGTTGTCATGCATCTCATATCATGTCATCATGTGCATTGCATTTGCATACGTGTTCATCTCATGCATTCGAGCATTTTCCCCGTTGTCCGTTTTGCATTCCGGCGCTCCGTTCTCCTCCGGTGGTCATTTCTAGCTTTCTTTTGTGTGTGGGGATTAAACATTTCCGGATTGGACCGAGACTTGCCAAGTGGCCTTGGTTTACTACCGGTAGACCGCCTGTCAAGTTTCGTATCATTTGGACTTCGTTTGATGCTCCAACGGTTAACCGAGGGACCGAAAAGGCCTCGTGCGTGTTGCAGCCCAACACGCCTCCAATTTGGCCCAAAACCCACCAAAACCTCTCCCATCATCTAGAGCGTTCGATCACGAACGCGTGGCCGAAAACCGCACCTCATTTGGACTCTCCTAGCTCCCTCTATGCCTATATAAAGACCCCCATTCCAAATCCCGGGTCTCCTCCCCCGAAACCCTAAAAATCCCAGATCCGCCGCCGCCGGACACGTCCGGACGGCGCCGGACACGTCCGCCCAGCCCCGCCGCCGCCACGTGGCGCGCTGTCATTCGCCGCCGCCTCCGTGCCCCACATCGCCGCGCCAGGCCTGCCGGGGCCCGAGGCCGGCCCCCGCGGCCCGCACCGCGCCCGTCGCCCCGCCGCCGATCCGGAGCTCCACGCCGCCGTCTTCCTCCTAGCCGGCCGCCGCCCCGGGTCGCCGTGGCCGCCCGCCGCCCCACATCGCCGACTCCGGCGGCCGAGCCACCTCGCCGCGACGCCGCCGGCCGCCACGCCGCCACCGGGCCGCCCCTCGCCGCTCCTCCGCGCCGACGTCCTCCTCCTCCCGGCCGGAGAGCCCCTCCGCCGCGCCAAGTTCAACTCCGGCGAGCTACAGTAAATCCAGCGATCCTCGTTTTCCGCGCCCGGCCAGATCCAGATCTGGGATATTTTCTCTCGTTTGACTTTTTCTCCCGAAACCCTAATTATCTTGCCATGTTCATCGCATCGTAACTTTGCATCCGTAGCTCTGATTTGGGCTTATAGCATATCAAAATGTTCGTCTTAGAGAGTACATCATTTCATTCCATTGCATTATTTTAATTTGAGTTCATCTTGATGCCCGAAATTCTGTTAGAAGAGGGCTACTTGAGTTAATTGTCAGATCTGCTACTCTATTTAGATATTTGTCATTTTTGCCATGATTAATGTGTGCATGATATGCCCATGAGCTCTACATATGTTTTGTTAAGGGTTTTGCCATCTTTCCAGAGGTGCAACCCATGTATTTTTGTGATGTGTGTGGTGACTAGCACAAGCTTGCAAAGTGAGGCACTTGGTAATGCTGATTTCAGGGACTTAGCTTTTCCACTAAGTCCTTGATCTGTTTATCTCATATGGCCATATGTTCATGTTGTTTCCTAGTGATCCGTGCCTCTTTTGAGGATGATCAGTAAGGATGTTTTGTTAATCGTGTAGTGCTCTATCCATCCATGTCTTTGTTTGCACTTATGGAGCAACCTAGCTTGAGTCAATCGAGCTCTACTTTTGCTACTTCGTGAATCTGGGCAGATTGTCTACTTGTTAGCGATTTTGCCGATGATGTTGTAGTTGATC
>NW_024113305.1:0-15845 GCF_003073215.2 Triticum urartu | reverse complement strand
TCTAAGTCGTGCTTCGACACGTGGGATATAGCCGCATCGAGGGCGTTACAGAGTTGGTAATCAGAGCCTTCCCCGACCTTAGGAGCCCCCACTGCTTGATCATTTTTAGCAGCCGTTGTTGAGTCTAGAAAAATGTTTTGAGTCATTTAGGAATTATATATCGGAGAGTTTAGGAATTCTTTTTACTCCCCAGTCCCTTCATCGCTCTGGTAAGGCATCCTGACGTAGAGTTTTGACTCTTCTCTTCTCAAATTTCACTAAAAAAAATTTAGGATCACGCGGGTATCTTGGAATCGTTCCGATGGTTTTGTGACGAGAACATTGTTCTTGGTGCCTCCTGTCATTTAGGGGTTGTGGCAGTGTCCCGGGGAGTTGAGCTCCGAGGTGTTGTCGTCACAATTTTATCGTTGCAGTTCTGGAATACCTGAGTTTAGTTCGCCGACATCGAAAATCTCTTTTATGCAGTTGTTGGTGAGATAACCTCGACGCCACCCAGTACTGGGGCGGGAGTTCGGGAGTATTGCCATAACTCGTATAACGGATGCTTTTCGAAGGTTGAGGTAGACGATTTCCGAAGGTTTCTTGGTTATGTGTTGAAGGATGGATACAGCTGGATGTAGGATTTGCTAGTTTGGGTGAGATATTATGCTTCCCCTGTATCCCCAACACCTGATTGCATAACCGGAAAGTTTCGGGAGTTTATAAGTGGGAATTCAAGTAGCTCTTAGGATATCTTTCCGACAGATGTATGATATGAAATTGGGGTTCGACGTCTAGTGGTCCGCCTATTCACGGTTGGTTTTATCAGTGGTCTCGTTGTGTCTTAAAGAGTCCTTGGCTATGCCGACTCGGGGACGCTTCGTATGTCATGTGCACTGCCTTGTACATGATGGTGCTGTACGATCGAGCCCGTGTAGGCCCCACCACGAAAACTTCGGACGAAATCTCTATCATATGTTTGTTCCGGCTTATTTTGCAAGCCAATCCTTTGTTTTTGTTTTGAGTTGTGGTATTCGAGTTGCTTCGAAGTCAAATGTTGATTCCATACCTTTTCCTAAGCGGTGTTCTCATACCCCGATGTGAACACTAATCCTTCTTGATCATCAAGATTGTTTCGTCAATCCTTTTTTAACCGGCGTGCTTCTCTTCAAGTGATCCGATCATTTCAACATCCGCAAGACCAAGCATCGGTTCTTCTCAACAGTGTTTGTTTCATCCGTCTCCAAGTTGCTTTTGTTTTTTCCCGCCCTCCCTACCTTATTTCCTTCAAGGACTTAGAATTCTTAATCATTTATCATGTTATTGATGTGAAGTATCTCCATTTTTTTCCATCAATGCTCTTATCCGGTGATTCTCAGAAAGATTCTAACGGAGCTTCAAGTTCATCGTTCTTCGTTCTTTTTCTTCTCCGGTGGAACCAATTCAAGCCTTGTTGATCCATATCTTTCCTCGTTTCAAATACCTTTCTCATGCCGGTGCACCTCATATTCATTCATTCTCGCTATTCAATTGTTCCGAGTGCTCAAGATATCTCAGCGATTCGGTTATCTATTCAAGCCATTTAATTCAACCGGTGCAACTCTCTTTTAAATCATTTCAATGGTGTTTCTTTTGAGTGGGCCCTAACCCACAGGTCTTTTCCCAGGATCTTACCTGACTCTTCTAATTTTCCCGGAGTTATCCTCATATTCATCTCAAGTTTGACGTAAGAATGATTTATCATCAGTCAAATGCCTTTCTCCAAGATCGGTTAAATTATTTTCATCGTTGGGTCAACCTTTCTAATTTTCATTCCGGAGTGCCTCAACAATTCATGGTGGTGTTCAGTCGTCATTCTCAGATTTTGAAGACCGAAGAAGAGTTTCTTTTAAATCTTTCCCCATTCTCTGCCATCCTCTCATAATTGTTTTGATTGTGAGAATTCTTTTCACCTATCCGGAGCAATTCAAGAGTCTTCTCAGTGTGTTATCCGGAGTCCACCAATTCAGATTTATTCATTCTCAGCTGTCAGTTATCATCCTCCTAATTTTACCGGTGCATCATCAAATATCCTCTAATCAGTTCATGATCTCTTCGTTCTCTCATATATAAATTCTCTCAAGCATCTTCATTCATTTGCTAATTCTTCCCGGTGTTTTCTTTATCTTCTCTTCGTTCATTTTAATTCTTACCGGTGGCTTCGTTCAAGATTTCTCTTCCTTTGTTATTGTATCGATTCATTCGTTCTTTCATCCTACCGGTGGTTCGTCGAAGACCTTCTCAAATTTATGCAATATCTATTTTAATCCTTTCTACGAGAATAAGTAGTATGCCAAATCCGTTGCTTGTCATCAATTTAAATTGGTGAAGGATAAGCATAATGTAATTCTTATTCTTGTTTCATCCAAGAGATTAATTCCTTATTCCGGAGGTTCACCAAATTCTCGGTTTCACTTGTTTTCATCTTTTCTTTTCCGGAGTTCCAAGCTCTAATTATCACGGAGATCCATCTAAATCATTGCAAGGATTCACCTTGTGTTTTCAATTTCTCTTTCGTTTTGTTACCGGAGTTCTTCATGGAGGCTCGACATGGTGTTTCATCAAGGAATTAATTCCTTCTCGAAGTTTTCATCGAGATTCATTTCTAGGGAGCTCAAGTATTTCTTCATCTTGCAATCCGGAGTGCAATTTCTTTCTACCGTATCTTTGGAGGTGGTGTTATGTCATTCTTGATAATTTTCCTTCGTGTTTCATGATTCACAAGTTATCAAGTATGAGATATTTTAAATCCATCAACCTCTTCGTTGGAATTATCTTGGGTTATATTTCACCTAAAGCCTTCCCTAAGGTTTGTTGCTATCTATGGTGCTTATAAAGGACCCAAGTTCTTCATTTATCCTCCCGGTGAAATAGTTTCTCGTCTCCTTGTTCATATCAATCCAATTCTTTTTCCCGTGAGTGGCAGGTTGTCACCTCATAATTTGAGATGTATTCCATAAGACCATATCAAGCTTATTCTTTTCGTTGTTGGTTTTCCAACAACTCCGTTCTAACATTTGTTGTAACCGTGCTCTCTCAAGATCTTGTTTCCCTTCGTTCCGGAGGCCATTGTGATGTTGCTCTCCTCAACCCATCTTCTCGCTTTGTCGAGATCATGTTCTTTTCATGCTTATCCTTTTAACCGGAGTGTCGTGCCCGCTTTTCGAGGTCTTCCCATCCTGTCAAGTTTTGCCTCCCTTCTTAATCGGAGTGCCGCCTGAAATCGCTCTTACCCTTTTTGCCATTCTTTCAATAGTTCCGGAGGCAGTGCATTGTTGTTTTTCATCAAGTATCCCCTCATCTTGTCAAATTCATGTTCAATTCCTTACATTTACAGTCGGAATGCTGTCCAAATTATATCATTCTTAATCCTTCTCTATCTTGTTTTAACCGGAGTGGTTTCAATATATATCTTGCCCTTCAACCTCAAGGTTTTTTCGCAATGTTCTTTGTCCCTCTTTTCTAACGGAGTGTTTTCGACTTGGTTCACCTTCGTTGTATTCTTTTCTCGAATTTGTTCAACCTCGCAAGGTTCTTTGGTTTTACTCGTTTGTCAAAGAAGCAACTTGGTTTTACCTCTTCTCTTTCTTTTTCGTTGTCCCTCCGGTGCCATTCTAGATCTCGGGACGAGATCCTCTCGTAGTGGTGGAGTGTTGTAATGCCCCGTGACCGATGTGCCAGGTGTCTTTCAGTTATTCGCTGCTGTTGCCTTGTCATTGCTCGCGTGTCATGCATTGGATATCATGTCATCATGTGCATTTCATTTGCATACATGTTCGTCTCATGCATCCGAGCATTTTCCCCGTTGTCCGTTTTGCATTCCGGCGCTTCGTTCTCCTCCGGTGGTCATTTCTACCTTTCTTTCGTGTGTGGGGATTAAACATTTCCGGATTGGACCTAGGCTTGCCAAGCGGCCTTGGTTTACTACCGATAGACCGCCTGTCAAGTTTCATCGCATTCGGAGATCGTTTGATGCCCCAACGGATAACTATAGCGGCAGTATAGCCGGTCTAACGTCGGACGTTTTCGGTCTCCGGAAACCGTGCCGGGCTGCATCTCTCCCCTCTTCTCTCAGACCAACCCGCTCTTCACAATCCGCCAGACCCAACCTAACCTCTCTCGTCAGCCCGCGGCCCTCCTCGCGCGCGTCCGAAAGTTGTCCCGGACCCGACCCGCAGTTCGCCACCATTGTGTCCGGATCATCCCCAAACATCTACAAAACGTCTCCGTTTTGTTATTGGACTCCTAACATATTTTTCTCGACGCCCGATTACGATCGTAGGGCAAGATAGCCCTACCTAATCCCTACCTATTTAAACAGTCTAACCCACATGGTATTTTAGCAGATGAATCCCTACCCTTTTTGACAAACCCTAGACCATTTCCCTCTGTTTCAGTGTGCCGCCGCCACTCCGTTTTCCTCGGGATCCCTCCCGATCCTGCCGACCCGACAAACTCCATCGTTTCCAGCGAGGGCCAACCATCTCCTCCGCATGATCCACCAAATCCCCAACCTCGCAAGCCTCCTCGATCCTCTCCCGAGCAGGTGCTCGCCTAGAGCCCCGCGCCCGCGTCCAGCAGAGGTCCGAGTTGCCGGACCAACAGATGAGCTCTGTTCCCCATTGCGCCTTTCTCCTCTCCTCTTCCTTCCTTCCTCCTCCCTCTCTCTCTCATGCTCGATCCTTCCTTCTCTGTCTCAGGTACCCTGGAGCCGCCATGGAAGCCCCTACCACTGGACCTGGCCCTGCCTCGTCGGAGAGATCCTCACGTCGCCGTGCCCGTTCCCGACCTCGACGACCACCTGCAGCCTCGCCGGGTTCATCCCCACAAGTCCCGCCGCCTTGCTTCGTCCTCTCCGTCCTCCCGCCGTGGAGCAGCACCGAGCTCGAGAGGAGCCCCGTTCGTGCCAGATCCGCCGCTCCGCGGGTCCCCTGCCTCTGCATCGCGCCTCTGGTCGGCCTTCCGCTCGTCGCCATGACCGCACAGTTCAAGTTCCGCCGCCCGTTGCCGTTCATCACGCCGTCGTTGACCCTTGTCTGCATCGCCTCGGCCCCTGGCGCTACATCCTCTGTTTCCTTCGAGAGAGCGAAGACCTCGCCCGCGTTGACTTCGCCTGGACCCGGCCTCGCCTCGATCTAGAGTCCCCTCGATCTGGAGTGGCCCATCAACCTCCAGATCCACCGAACTAGGCCACACCGCTGCAGGCCCAGCAACCGGCCTCCTTCCTCTCCAGCTGGGCCAAAGCCCATGGTGAGGCCACCCCGCCGAAGCCCCTCTGTTTTTTTTCTGTTGTTGGGCCAACAGATTCGGCCCGAGGTGCGTTTTTTTTCCTGCTGAGAATTTTGTCTAATTTCCAGTAAAAACAGCTTTTGCAGATTAGTCCCTAGGATCATGCATCTAATAATTTTTTACCCGTGCATCGGATCGGAATAAATTATATATGAAAGTTGCTTAGAATTTTGTCTAGTTTAATATATAACTTCAATAATATAACCGTAGCTCGGCTTTAATAAACTTTATATGTAAATGGGGTAGAATTTTGCCTAGTTTAACATGGTGTACTTGTTTTGCATGTTTATAACTCTAAAATTATGTTAGGGCAGAACAGTACCAAACCTAATATATGCATATGAGGAGTTTCCGGACTTGTTGTTTTGTTGTTCCGGCCTCATTTAAACTTGCCTAGATTAGATAGTTTCATCATGTTTCACCTCTTGCCATGCTAACAACATTTAATCTTGTTGGGTACATAAACGAGAGAGAACTAAATAAGTCACGTGGTGTTTCGTCAATATGCAACTCGTTGCATATTGAGCTCCACTTAATTTGTAGGATTGCTTTGTGCACTTTGCCATGCCATGCTTCTTTAAACCGGACATGCATCATACTTGGTTGTGCATCATGCCATGCTTATGTCGTGGTTGTTTACTATGTTGTGTGCTTCTTTCCGGTGTTGCTTCTTCGGGTGTTCCGTTAACGTCGCGTTTGTGAGGATCCGTTCGTCTACGTCCGTTTGTCTTCTTCATGGACTCGTTCTTCTTCCTTGCGGGATTTCAGGCAAGATGATCATACCCTCGAAATCACTTCTATCTTTGCTTGCTACTTGCTCGCTCTTTTACTATACCTATGTTGCGATACCTACCACTTGCTTATCATGCCTCCCATATTGTTGAACCAAGCCTCTAACCCACCTTGTCCTAGCAAACCGTTGTTTGGCTATGTTACCGCTTTCCTCAGCCCCTCTTATAGCGTTGTTAGTTGCAGGTGAAGATTGAAGTTTGTTCCTTGTTGGAACATGGAGATGTTGTTCCTTGTTGGAACATGTTTACTTGTTGGGATATCACAATATCTCTTACTTAATTAATGCATCTATATACTTGGTAAAGGGTGGAAGGCTCGGCCTTATGCCTGGTGTTTTGTTCCACTCTTGCCGCCCTAGTTTCCGTCATATCGGTGTTATGTTCCCGGATTTTGCGTTCCTTACGCGATTGGGCTATAATGGGAACCCCTTGACAGTTCGCCTTGAATAAAACTCCTCCAGCAATGCCCAACCTTGGTTTTACCATTTGCACTAACAACCTACCACCTTCCCTTGGGTTCTGCGGACTCCAGGGTCATCTTTATTCTAACCCCCCCCCCCTGGGGCCAGTGCTTCTCTGAGTGTTGGTCTGAAACGGGCAGCCTGCGGGGCCACCTCGGGGAAACTCGAGGGCTGGTTTTACTCGTAGCTTGACCTATCTGAGTGTGCCCTGAGAACGAGATATGTGCAGCTCCTATCGGGATTTGTTGGCACATTTGGGCGGTGTTGCTGGATCTGTTTTAACTTGTCGAAGTGTCTTGTAGAACCGGGATTCCAAGTCTGATCGGGTCTTCCCGCTAGAAGGAATATCCTTCGTTGACCGTGAGAGCTTGTCATGGGCTAAGTTGGGACACCCCTACAGGGTTTGAACTTTCGAAAGCCGTTCCCGCGGTTATGGGCAGATGGGAATTTGTTAACGTCCGGTTGTAGAAAACTTGAAGTTGACCTTAATTAAAATACATCAACCGCGTGTGTTACCGTGATGGTCTCTTTCCGGCGGAGTCCGGGAAGTGAACACGGTGTTGGAGTAATGTTTGACGTAGGTTGTTCTAGGATCACTTCTTGATCATAGTTTCTCGATCGTGCTTTGCCTTCTCTTCTCGCTCTCATTTGCGTATGTTTAGCCACCATATATGCTAGTCGCTTGCTGCATCTCCACCTCATACCTTTACCTTACCCATAAGCTTAAATAGTCTTGATCGCGAGGGTGTGAGATTGCTGAGTCCCCCGTGACTCACAGATACTTCCAAAACCAGCTTGCAGGTGCCGTTGAACCGTGCAGATGACTCAACCAAGCTCAAGGAGGAGCTCGATGAAGATCTTGTCCTTTGTGTTGTTTCGTTCTAGTTGATCAGTAGTGGAGCCCAGTTGGGGTCGATCAGGGACCTTGTCGCATTTGGGGTTCTTCTTTTATTTTGGTTCCGTAGTCGGACCTTGACTGTATTTGGATGATGTAATGCTTTATTCATGTATTTGTGTGAAGTGGCGATTGTAAGCCAACTATGTATCTTTTCCCTTATTGTATTACATGGGTTGTTTGCGAAGATTACCTCACTTGCGACATTGCTTTCAATGCGGTTATGCCTCTAAGTCGTGCTTTGACACGTGGGAGATATAGCCGCATCGAGGGGTTAGATGCCCGACCAGTTTTTGTCCCAGTTGCAAGTCCACCCTCGACACACAATTTGGAGCCGAGTGAAAGGATCGATATGGTGGACTAGAGGGGGGGTGAATAGGCAACTACCAATTTTTACTTTTCTTTACCAAATTAAACTTTGCATCAAAGTAGGTTGTCTAGATGTGCAACTAGGTGAGCAACCTATATGATGCAATAACAACAAGCATACAAGCAAGCAAGGGAAGAAACACTAAAGAGCTTGCACAAGTAAAGGTAAGAGATAACCAAGAGTGGATCCGGTGAAGACGAGGATGTGTTACCGAAGTTCCTTCCTTTTGAGGGGAAGTACGTCTCCGTTAGAGCGGTGTGGAGGCACAATGCTCCCCAAGAAGCCACTAGGGCCACCGTATTCTCCTCACGCCCTCACACAATGCGAGATGCCGTGATTCCACTATTGGTGCCCTTGAAGGCGGCGACCGAACCTTTACAAACAAGGTTGGGGCAATCTCCACAACTTAATCGGAGGCTCCCAACAACCATGAAGCTTCACCACAATGGACTATGGCTCCGTGGTGACCTCAACCGTCTAGGGTGCTCAAACACCCAAGAGTAACAAGATCCGCTAGGGATGAGTGGGGGAATCGAAAATCCCTTGGTGGAAGTGTAGATCGGGGCCTTCTCAACCACTCCCGAGCAAATCAACAAGTTTGATTGGCTAGAGAGATAGATCGGGCGAAAATGGAGCTTGGAGCATTTAATGGAGCTTGAGCAATAAATGGAGCTTGGGGGAGGAAGAGGTAGGTCAAAGAGAAGAAGGGGACTCCCTTTTATAGTGGGGGCAACAATCCAACCGTTGCCCCCACCAACCAGCCCCGCACAGGGCGGTACTACCGCTGAGGGGGCGGTACTACCGCCAGGTCAGCGGTACTGCCGCGCCAGCCAGCGGCACTGCCGCGCAGAGGAGACTAGTAGGGAAAGGACCCAAACGCGGTACTACCGCGGTGGTAGGGGCGGTACTACCGCTCCTGGAACGGTACTACCGCCTCTACAACCGCAACTAGTGCCGCAAAACCCGACACGAGAAAAAGACCCCTCGAGTCGAGGCGGTAGGAGCCACACAGCCCAGCGGTACTACTGCGGCGGGTCACGGGCGGTACTACCGCCGTGGAGCGGTACTGCCGCTTGTGACCCTTCGGCCGTACTACCGCTGGCAGTGCGGTACTACCGCTGGGGCACATAAGAGAGAGAGAAGAGAATCTCTCCAAAGAGGCTGAGGACGAGGCGAGGTGCCAGGCACCCCAGCGGTACTACTGCTGTGGAGCCACGGGCGGTACTACCGCTGTGGAGCGGTACTGCCGCTTGGCTCCTCAGCGGTACTACCGCTGGGTTGCGCGGTACTACCGCTTGGACCCAGACAGGACAAGGAAGAGAGGAGAGATCTCTTCAATGGAATGGAAATGCTCGGAGGGTGAGAAGCTGATGTGTACGTGATGATTCCACCCATGCAAAACCCCAGCGGACCCCCTCTTGATAGTACGGTGCCCTCTACGCAACTAGTCCACCGAGAAAGAAACGAAAGAGCTACACCGTCTTGAAATACACTCCGAGGGGAAGAAAGCGTCTCGTGCCAGGGGAGAATCTGTGAATTATTCAAAGCACAAGATTAGTCCGCAAACATGTTGTCATCAATCACCAAAACTACCTTGAGAGAGATATGCCGTAACAATCTCCCCCTTTTTGGTGGATTGATGACAACTAGGGATTTGCGCAAGGAAAAGAAATAAACGAAGAAAACTAAGAACTACAAAATATAGACGGGCTCCCCCAGAATGTGTGCACCTAGATAGGGCCAAGACACACACATTTGGATCAACACTCCCCCTATATTTTATAGTCCAACAATACTAAGCACAAGATATATGAGAGAAGAGAATAAACAGGACAAGCATGCATCTCATAATAAACTACAGTACTCTGAATAGACATAAGTAATAAGGTAGCGATAGGGAGCATATGTCTCACACCATATGTCTAGAACTTAGGTCTCACAGGCACCAAACCAAACCAAATAAAGACACCGAGAGAACACACAAGAAACCAAGACGACTCAAAGCACGGCAATAACACAAATCCCTACACTCTCTCCCCCTTTGGCAACGAGACACCAAAAAGGGCAAAGAGTGACGCTACGACTCAGGTGATGGGAAGATGAAGATCTCGAACATCACATCTCTGCATCTTCATCGTGGGTCGAAAACTGCTCGGCATCGGAGTCGGTCCAAGGGCAATGCTGATGAATCCATTCCTCCTCTTCAGTGATCTGACCCTCAGACCCACTGGCAACTGTTGCTCCCATCTGACGCATGAGCTCCTTGTGGCGCGTCCTGGCATGCTTCTCCGCCACATGAGTCATGTACTGACCATGAGACTCCATGCAGAAAAGCTTCTTCATCTTGCGCTTAAGCTTCTGTGCCCACGACGGTTCTGTACTAGAGGGGCCAAAGTCCTCCTCATGATCATCAGTAGCAGCCCCACCCTCGGTCCCCATGGCAGCAGCAGCAGCAGACGGATCCCCCATGGCAGCAGCAGCAGACGGACCCCCTGTGGCAGCAGTAGCAGATGGACCCCCTGTGTGAGGCGCTGTCCAATTGTCCTTCTTCCTCAGACGCTTGATCTCATGAGAAACCAAGTCTCCAGTTTCTAGCAACACTCTGGGATAAGTCTGTGCCCAGGCCCTCTCAATGAGCCTCATGATGAATGGACCATATATAGGGCACTTGCGCTCAGACACGGCAGATAGAAGTTCAGACCACATGACATGAGAAATATCCAGGCTCTCTCCAGTGCTTGCTTCCTTCTCATGCTGACAGAAAAGGAGCATGTCCACGAGGTAAGAGTGGACCATATCCAGATTCCCGATCCGAGGGAAGAGAGTCTCACGGAAGATGCGATGAAGAATGTCCAGATACGGAGACAGCTCATAGGTCTTCTTCTCAGTTACTGGGTGAACTTTCACAGTGCAGTAGGGCCAAAGGGCTTGCTTGTGGGTGGACGTAGCATTGCGGTGAGGGCGGAAACCGACAGGAGTCTCAAGCCCGTGATCCACCACATCAAGTAACTCCATGAAAGCCTTCCACTTGACAGAAAGCAGCTTGCCATTGGTCATCCATGTCAGAGTCCTGTCGACATCCGTCCCAAGATGGACGGTGGCATAGAATTGAGCCACCAAATCCGCATCGAAATCCTTGTTGAATTGCATGATCCTGAGAATGTTCAGCTGAGTGCACATCTGAAGGGCTTCGCCAAAGTACTCCGGGTCCTTCTCCATAGCATCAGTGTCAATGGAGCGAACATCAACAAAAGATTCTTCTTGGCCTTGATCACATCAAAGTAGATGGCAAACTGAAAACGGTTCCAGAACGGGCGGTTGACCAAAGTGGGTTCTTGGTCCACCGCATAGGGGTTGCGGCGACGCTTCTCCCAAAACTCCTTGTTGGTCATCTCAGTCACAGTCTTCCCTTTGGCTTGTTGGCGGATCGCTTCGATTGCTGAGGAGGTGGAGGAACACTTGCAGATGCACTTGCTGGAGGCGGTTGGGTGCTCGAGGAACCACCGGCTGGCTCTGAGGTGCGGTAGCGTTTTGATGTAGCACGCCCGGGGTTGATACGGCGACCTTGCTGCTCAGAATGGTCATCACCTGGAGCCAAACACAAGAACACGCAAAACAACCAGAAAGAACGAGCATAAGCCAACAAACACAACAAAAATGATCAAGGTAAGGCAGGAAAATGATGGAATTTGGCATGCAGCGGTAGTACCGTGACATGCCCGCGGTAGTACCGCCAGTCAAGCGGTAGTACCGCTCCAAGAGAGCGGTAGTACTGCTCGAGGCGGAGAAACAGCAGTTTCCTACAGCACGAGGCGGTGAAACAGCGGTTTCCTACTACCGTGGTCAGATCCGGCACTACCGGCCTACCAAATTCAAAAATATTCCTACCAAACTCTAATCGAGATAGTCTAGTTGCCTTCTCCAACCAACTCAAGCCTAGATTTGGCCAAAAATCTAGAGATGCAACCACCATTGCCCCTAAGAAACAAGATCTGAAAACGAGAAAAGGAAAGAAGGAACGGGGGCAATACCGGCATCCATGGCAAGAGAACGAGGTGGGGATCGACTCCACCAAAGGAAATGGAGAGGGACGCCTCGGAGACGGAGATCCGCCAGGAGCCCTCCCGGCGACGGTGGAGGCTGAGAGAGAGGAAGAGAAAAGAGGGGGCGAAGTGAATGGGTATGGGGGAGAAGAAACCTCCCCCTGCCCCGACTTAACCCCCTGTCCCGTCCCTCAGCGGTAGTACCGTGCTGGGGGGCGGTAGTACCGCTTACGAGCGGTAGTACCGCGCACCACCAGCGGTAGTACCGCCCAGCACGCCACGGCAACTAAACAAACAAGGCTTTTAGCTCGAAGAAAACAAAACGGCAAAAAGAGAGCAAAAACACACAGCAAACGACCAAGACACACCTCTTCAAAAGAGGGCGGTGGCCGAGGCCACCTATGTTTGAGTCAAGAGGTATGGCGCCGCGAAGATTTTAACCTTGGGCCCATGACCAAAACTCGTCTTTGAAACACAAGTACCATCAACAATGGCTAAAGTGAAAGACTTGATCAATTTATGCATAATGGGGGGAGGGAGAGTTCATTGAGAGAACAACACTCCCCCTATGTCCATGCCTACACCTAAACTAGACAACAAATTGAGCGTGGTGGGGTGTGCAAGGGTTCAAGCCACATTGCTCGAATCAATGATATTTAGCTCATGCCTTAACTCGCCAAAATCTTGCTTCATCCAAGGGCTTCGTGAAAATATCTGCAAGGTTGTCATGAGTGTTGACATAGTTGAGCTCGATCTCTCCTCGCCTAATGTGATCCCGGATGAAGTGATACCGAATCTCAATATGCTTCGTCTTGAAGTGTTGCACCGGGTTGAGAGAGATCTTGATGGCACTTTCATTGTCACACCAAAGAGGCACTTTGTCACAAGTGACACCTAATCCTTTAAAGTTTGCCTCATCCATAGGAGTTGTGCACAACAACTACCGGCGGCAACATACTCCGCCTCAGTGGACGAGAGAGACACACAACTTTGCTTTTTGGAAGACCAACTTACCAAAGAGCAACCAAGGAATTGGCACCCTCCGGAAGTGGACTTCCTATCCACTTTGTCTCCCGCCCAATCGGAATCCGAGTACCCTACAAGCTTGAAGTTTGATCCTCTTGGGTACCATAAGCCAAAGTTTGGGGTATGAGCCAAATATCGAAAGATTCGTTTGACCGCCACATAGTGACTTTCCTTAGGTGCGGCTTGAAACCGTGCACAAATTCCCACACTCAACATGATGTCCGGTCTAGATGCACAAAGGTAAAGCAAGGATCCAATCATGGAACGATATACCTTTTGATCCACCACTTTACCATTGGGATCTAAGTCAAGTTGGCACTTGGTGGGCATTGGAGTGGAAGGCCGGCTTGACGTCACTTAGCTTGAATCTCTTGAGCATGTCTTGAGTGTATTTGGATTGATTGATGAAGGTTCCTTCTCTTCTTTGCTTCACTTCGAACCCTAGAAAGAACTTCAACTCTCCCATGGAGGACATCTCGAACTTTGAGGTCATGAGAGCGGCAAATTCCTCATTGAAAGCTTTGTTAGGAGAACCAAAGATAATATCATCAACATATAATTGGCACACAAACAACTCCCCTTTGACCTTCTTAGTAAAAAGAGTGGGGTCGATTAGCCCAACTTCAAAACCACGGTCTTGTAACAACTCGGTAAGGTGGTCATACCACGCACGTGGGGCTTGTTTAAGGCCATAGAGTGCCTTATCGAGTTGATACACATGATCGGGAAAGTAGGGATCCTCGAACCCGGGGGGTTGCTTGACGTAAACCAATTCATTAATGGGACCATTAAGAAAAGCACTCTTCACATCCATTTGTTGTAACTTAAAGTTATGATGAGAAGCATATGCAATCAACATGCGAATGGATTCAAGACGAGCAACGGGAGCAAAGGTTTCACCGTAGTCGATACCCTCGACTTGGGAGTAGCCTTGTGCTACCAAACGAGCCTTGTTGCGAATGATAATCCCATGGGCATCTTGCTTGTTCTTAAATATCCACTTGGTTCCTATGACATTGTGATTCCCGGTCGGTCTTGGCACCAATCTCCACACTTTGTTGCGCTCGAAGTTGTTGAGTTCTTCATGCATGGCATTGAGCCAATCCGGATCTTCTAGCGCTTCATAGACCTTGTGGGGTTCCACACAAGAGACAAACGCGTGATGCTCACAATAATTTGCTAATTGTCTATGAGTGCTTACCCCCTTTCTTAAGCTTCCAAGCACATTCGTCATGAGATGATCCTTGGTGGAGAGCTTGGAAGCAACCTTGGCGGCACGACGCTCTAATTCCTCCTCGGGGGTGAGACGAGGAGTGGTCACTTGATCATCTTGAGCGTCGTCTTGGGCTTGTTCTTGTTCTTGAACTTGCTCGGAGGAGAGAACTTGACCTTGGGCATCACTTGATGTGTCAACACCGTCTTGAGCGTGATCTTGCCCTTGGTCATGTTCTTGAGGATGAGGGCCTTCATGTTGTTCTTCGGAAGCGTGTGGGCCTTGGGTTGGTGATGGCTCCACTTGAGTGGAGCTTTGTCCTTCTCCTTCGGCCACAAGGGGTTCCTCAATGGGTAGGATAAAGCCAACACCCATTCTTCTTATGGCTTGGGGAGGAATTTCATCACCTACATCACAAGTGCCACTTTGCTCCACTTGGGAGCCGTTATTCTCATCAAACTCCACGTTACACGTCTCCTCAATAAGTCCCGTGGATTTATTGAGGACACGGTAAGCATGAGAGTTTGTAGCATAGCCAACAAATATGCCCTCATAAGCTCTAGCCTCAAATTTAGACAACCAAACACCTTTCTTGAGAATGAAACACTTACACCCGAATACCCGGAAAGTACTTGAGGTTGGGCTTTGTTACGGTGTGTACTTCATATGGAGTCTTGTTTAAGCCCTTGCGGAGGTAGAGCCGATTGGATGCATGACACGCGGTGTTGATGGCTTCGGCCCAAAAGTTGTACGGAGACTTGAACTCCGCCATCATGGTCCTTGCCGCATCCATCAATGTCCGGTTCTTCCTCTCCGCAACACCGTTTTGTTGAGGGGTGTAGCGTGCGGAATATTGATGCTTGATTCCCTCATCACTAAGAAACTCATCCAAGGTGTAGTTCTTGAACTCGGTGCCGTTGTCACTTCTTATTGTCGAGATCTTTGCATTGTGTTGACATTGTGCTTCATTTGCAAAGTCAATGACGGTTTGTTGGGTCTCGCTCTTCCTCTTGAAGAAATACACCCACGTGTACCTTGAGTAGTCATCCACAATCACCAAGCAATACTTCCTACCTCCAAGACTATCGAAGGATGGAGTCCCAAAGAGATCCATGTGAAGGAGCTCCAAAGGCCTCTTTGAATAAATGATAGTCGTGGGAGGGTGAGCCTTCTCATGTAGCTTTCCTTTGATACAAGCACTGCAAGCACGATCTTTAGCAAAACTAACATTCGTTAGTCCACGGACATGGTCCCCCTTGAGGAGACTTTGCAAAGATCTCATATTGACATGGGCTAAACGGTGATGCCAAAGCCATCCCACATCAACTTTAGCCATTAGGCACGTCGCGGTCTTAGTGTGTCGCTCCGAAAATTTAATCACATATAGACCATTCTCGACATGCCCAACAAAGGCTACTTTAAGAGTCTTGCTCCACAAGAGGGCCTCGGTATCGATATCGAAGAAAGTGGCAAAGCCCATGATTGCAAGTTGACGAACGGAAAGTAAATTGTATGCAAGGGACTCAACAGCATGACCTTCCTATCGTGAGATCATGAGAGATGACCACCTTGCCAAGTCCCAATACCTTAGAAGATGAGGCGTCACCCACTCGACATTGGTGGGCATAGATGGAACCTTGTGCATGTCCACCACAAGTCCTTGCTTCCGGTCATATGATTTGTAGCTCCGCTATCGAGCAACCATGATCCCCCACCGGAAGTAAACACCTACAAGAGAT
>NW_024113304.1:0-10304 GCF_003073215.2 Triticum urartu | reverse complement strand
AATAAATAGTGGAAAATAAAGTAAGCCCAATATAGTCCAAAACTAGTAGATAATATAGCATGGAGCAATCAAAAATTATAGATACGTTGGAGACGTATCAGGCATCCCCAAGCTTAATTCCTGCTCGTCCTCGAGTAGGTAAATGATAAAAAGAGAATTTTTGATGCGGAGTGCTACTTGGCATAATTTCAATGCAAATCTTCTTAATTGTGATATGAATATTCAGATTCGAAAGATTCAAGACAAAAGTTCATATTGACATAAAAATAATAATACTTCAAGCATACTAACAAAGCAATTATGTCTTCTGAAAATAACATGGCCAAAGAAAGTTATCCCTACAAAATCATATAGTCTGGCTATGCTCTATCTTCACCACACAAAGTATTTAAATCATGCACAACCCCTATGACAAGCCAAGCAATTGTTTCATACTCTAACTTTTTCAATCTTCACGGCAATACATGAGCGTGAGCCATGGATATAGCACTATAGGTGGAATAGAATGGGTGGTTGTGGGAGAAGACAAAAAGAGGGGAAGATAGTCTCACGTCAACTAGGCGTATCAATGGCTATGGAGATGCCATCAATAGATATTCAATGGTGAGTGAGTAGGGATTGCATGCAACGCGATGCACTAGAGTCTATAAGTATATGAAAGCTCATCAAAAGAAACTAAGTTGGGTGTGCATCAACTTGCTTGCTCATGGAAGACCTAGGGCAATTTGAGGAAGCCCCATCATTGGAATATACAAGACAAGTTCTAATAATGAAAAATTCCCTACTAGTATAATGAAAGTGACATAACGAGAGACTCCTATTGAAGATCATGGTGCTACTTTGAAGCACAAGTGTGGTAAAAAGGATAGTAACATTGTCCCTTCTCTCTTTTTCTCTCATTTTTTATTTGGGCCTTTTCTCTTTTTTTCTTTTTTTTAGGCCTCTTTTATTTTTCGTCCGGAGTCCTCATCCCGACTTATGGGGGAATAATAGTCTCCCATCATTCTTTCCTCACTTGGACAATGCTCTAAAAATGATGATCATCACACTTTTATTTTTCCTTTAACAACTCAACATCAACTCGATTACTTAGAACAAAATATGACTCTATATGAATTGCTCGGCGGTGTGCCGGGATATGCAATGAATCAAAAGAGTGACATGTATGAAAGAATTATGAACGGTGGCTTTGCCACAAATACGATGTCAACTACATGATCATGCTAGCAATATGACAATGATGGAGCGTGCCATAATAAAGGAACGGTGGAAAGTTGCATGGCAATATATCTCAGAATGGCTATGGAAATGCCATAATAGGTAGGTTATGGTGGCTGTTTTTGAGGAAGGTATAGGGTGGGTGTATGATACCGGCGAAAGGTGCGCGATTTAGAGAGGCTAGCAATGGTGGAGGGAAGAAAAGTGCGTATGATCCATGGACTTAACCTTAGTCATAAAGAACTCATATACTTATTGAAAAAATCTACAAGTTATCAAAGCAAAGTATTACGCGCATGCTCCTAGGGGGATAGATTGGTAGGAAAAGACCATCGCTCGTCCCCGACCGCCACTCATAAGGAAGACAATCAATAAATAAATCATGCTCCGACTTCATCACATAACGGTTCACCATACGTGCATGCTACGGGAATCACAAACTTTAACACAAGTATTCTTTAAATTCACAACTACTCAACTAGCATGACTTTAATATTATCACCTCCATATCTCAAAACAATTATCATGCTTCAATCTTTTCTTAGTATTCAACACACTCAAAAGAAAGTTTCACAAATCTTGAATACCAAGCATGTTATTATTAAGCAAATTACCATGCTATTAAGAGACTCTCAAAATAATTTAAGTGAAGCATGAGAGATCAATAGTTTCTTTAAAACAAATCCACCACCGTGCTCTAAAAGATCTAAGTGAAGCACATAGAGCAAAATTATAACGCTCAAAAGATATAAGTGAAGCACATAGAGCAAAACTACTTAGCTCAAAAGATATAAGTGAAGCACATAGAGCAAAACTACTTAGCTCAAAAGATATAAGTGAAGCACATAGAGTATTCTATCAAATTCTAATTCATGTATGGCTCTCTCAAAAGGTGTGTACAGCAAGGATGATTGTGGCACACTAAAACACAAAGACACAAATAATACAAGACGCTCCAAGCAAAACACATATCATGTTGGTGAATAAAAATATAGCTCCAAGTAAATTACCGATGGAAGTGGACGAAAGAGGGGATGCCTTCCGGGGCATCCCCAAGCTTTGACTTTTTGGTGTCCTTGGATTATCTTGGGGGTGCCATGGGCATCCCCAAGCTTAGGCTCTTGCCACTCCTTGTTCCATAATCCATCAAAAGAATTCACCCAAAACTTGAAAACTTCACAACACAAAACTCAATAGAAATCTCGTGAGCTCCGTTAGAGAAAGAAAACAAAAGACCACTTCAAGGTACTGTAATGAACTCATTTTATTTATATTGGTGTTAAACCTACTGTATTCCAACTTCTCTATGGATTATAAACTATTTTACTAGCCATAGATTCATCAAAATAAGCAAACAACACACGAAAAACAGAATCTGTCAAAAACAGAACAGTCTGTAGTAATCTGTAGCTACAAATTCTGGAACCCCAAAAATTCTAAAATAAATTTCTGGACGTGAGAATTTATCTATTAATCATATGAAAAATAATTAACTAAATAGCACTCTCCAAATAAAAATTACAGCAGTTCTCGTGAGCGCTAAAGTTTCTGTTTTTTACAGCAAGTTCAACAAGACTTTCCCCAAGTCTTCCCAACGGTTCTACTTGGCACAAACACTAATTAAACACAAAAAACACAACCAAAACAGAGGCTAAATAAATTATTTATTACTAAACAGTAGAAAAAAGCAAGGAATAAAAATAAAATTGGGTTGCCTCCCAACAAGCGCTATCGTTTAACGCCCCTAGCTAGGCATAAAAGCGAGGATAGATCTAGGTATTGCCATCTTTGGTAGGCAATCCATAAGTGGCTCTCATGATAGTTTCATATGGAAATTTTATTTTCTTTCTTGGAAAGTGTTCCATGCCCTTTTTTAATGGAAATTAAATCTAATATTCCCTTCCTTCATATCAATAATCGCACCAACCGTTCTAAGGAAAGGTCTACCAAGAATAATAGGGCAAGAAGGATTGCAATCTATATCAAGAACAATGAAATCTACGGGCACATAATTTCTATTTGCAACAATAAGAACATCATTAATCCTTCCCATAGGTTTCTTAATAGTAGAATCCGCAAGATGCAAGTTTAGAGAGCAATCATCAAAATTGCGGAAATCTAGCAAATCACACAAAGTTTTGGGGATAGTGGAGACACTAGCACCCAAATCACACAAAGCATAAAACTCATGATCTTTAATTTTAATTTTAATAGTTGGTTCCCACTCATCATAGAGTTTTCTAGGGATAGAAACTTTCAACTCAAGTTTTTCTTCATAAGATTGCATCAAGGCATCAACAATATGTTCGGTGAAGGCTTTCTTTTGACTATAAGCATGTGGAGAATTTAGCACGGATTGCAACAAGGAAATACAATCAATTAAAGAGCAACTTTCATAATTAAATTCCTTGAAATCCAATATAGTGGGTTTAGCAACATCTAGATTTTTATTTCTTTCAATCCCACTTTCATCAATTTCATCATAAAGATCTAAATACTGAATTTTTAGAATGCCTTCTAGGTAAAGGAAGATCATATTCAGTTTCATCAAGATTCATATTGCAAAACAAAGATTTAATAGGAGACACATCAATAACTTTTAGATCTTCATCTTGATTTTCATAGGAATTGGAAGAACACGCTTTAATAAAGGCATCTTTGGAAGCACGCATCCTAGCGGTTCTTTCCTTGCACTCATCAATGGAAATTCTCATGGCTTTGAGAGACTCATTGATATCATGCTTAGGAGGAATAGATCTAAGCTTTAAAGAATCAACCTCAAGAGAAATTCTATCAACGTTCCTAGCCAAATCATCAACTTTAAGCAATTTCTCTTCAAGCAAAGCATTAAAATTCTTTGTGAATTCATAAACTCTTTAACACTATTCTCAAATTCAGAGGGCATCTTATTATAATTTCCATAAGAGTTGTTGTAGGAATTCCCATAATTATTAGAAGGATTACTAGGATATGGCCTAGGATTAAAATTCCCTCTATAAGCATTGTTACCAAAATTATTCCTACCAACAAAATTCACATCCATAGATTCATTGTTATTCTCAATCAAAGTAGACAAAGGCATATCATTAGGATCAGAAGAAACACTCTTAGTAGCAAATAATTTCATAAGTTCATCCATCTTTCCACTCAAAACATTGATTTCTTCTATCGCATGCACTTTTTTATTAGAAGATCTTTCAGTATGCCATTGAGAATAATTAACCATAATATTATCTAGGAGTTTAGTAGCATCTCCTAAAGTGATTTCCATAAAAGTGCCTCCCGCGGCCGAATCTAAAAGATTTCTAGAAGCAAAATTCAATCCGGCATAAAAATTTGTATAATCATCCACAAATTCAAACCATGAGTAGGGCAATTACGTATCATTAATTTCATTCTCTCCCAAGCTTGTGCAACATGTTCATGATCAAGTTGCTTAAATTCATAATATCGTTTCTAAGAGAGATGATCTTAGCGGGAGGGAAATACTTAGAGATAAAAGCATCTTTGCACTTGTTCCAAGAATCAATACTATTTTTAGGCAAAGATGAAAACCAAGCTTTAGCACGATCTCTAAGCGAAAAAGGAAATAGCTTCAATTTAACGACATCATTATCGACATCTTTTTTCTTTTGCATATCACATAAATCAACGAAGCTATTCAGATGAGTAGCGGCATCTTCACTAGGAAGGCCGGCGAATTGATCTTTCATAACAAGATTCAACAAAGCAGTATTGATTTCACAAGATTCAGTATTGGCAAGAGGAGCAATCGGAGTGCTAAGGAAATCATTATTATTGGTATTGGTGAAGTCACACAATTTGGTAGTATCTTGAGCCATCGCGACAAACAAGCAATCCAACACACGAGCAAACAAAAGGCAAGCGGAAAAAGGACAGGGGAGAAGGAGAAGGAGATTGGGAAAGAGAGGGCGAATAAAACAGCAAGGGTGAAGTGGGGGAGAGGAAAACGAGAGGCAAATGGCAACTAATGTAATGCGGGAGATAGGGATTGTGATGGGTACTTGGTATGTTGACTTTTTGCGTAGACTCCCCGGCAACGGCGCCAGAAATTCTTCTTGCTACCTCTTGAGCTTGCGTTGGATTTCCCCGAAGAGGAAAGGATGATGCAGCAGAGTAGCGTAAGTATTTCCCTCAGTTTTTGAGAACCAAGGTATCAATCCAGTAGGAGGCCACGCTCAAGTCCCTCGTACCTGCACAAAACGATAGCTACTCGCAACCAACGCGATTAGGGGTTGTCAATCCCTTCACGGTCACTTACGAGAGTGAGATCTGATAGATATAATATTTTTGGTATTTTTGGTATAGAGATGCAAAGTGAAAAGTAAAAGGCAAAGTAAAAAAGCAAAGCAAGATTAAAGTGATGGAGATTGATATGATGAGAATAGACCCGGGGGCCATAGGTTTCACTAGTGGCTTCTCTCAAGAGCATAAGTATTCTACGGTGGGTGAACAAATTACTGTTGAGCAATTGACATAGAATTGAGCATAGTTATGAGAATAAGTAGACCGAAACGATCTGCATCTACTACTATTACTCCACTCATCGACCGCTATCCAACATGCATCTAGAGTATTAAGTTAAAAATAGAGTAACGCCTTAAGCAAGATGACATGATGTAGAGAGATAAATTCATGCAATATGAAATAAACCCCATCTTGTTATCCTCGATGGCAACGATGCAATACGTGCCTCGTGATGCCCCTTCTGTCACTGGGAAAGGACACCGCAAGATCGAACCCAAAGCTAAGCACTTCTCCCATGGCAAGAACTACCAATCTAGTTGGCCAAACCAAATGGATAATTCGAAGAGACTTGCAAAGATAACTAATCATACATAAAAGAATTCAGAGAAGATTCAAATATTATTCATAGATAGACTTGATCATAAACCCACAATTCATCGGTCTCAACAAACACACCGCAAAAAGAAGATTACATCGAATAGATCTCCACAAGAGAGGGGAGAACTTTGTATTGAGATTCAAAAAGAGAGAAGAAGCCATCTAGCTAATAACTATGGACCCGAAGGTATGAGGTAAACTACTCACACTTCATCGGAGAGGCTATGATGATGTCGAAGCCCTCTGTGATGACGACCCTCTTCCGGCAGAGCTCCACGGAACAGGCCCCAAGATGGGATCTCGTGGATACAGAAAGTTGCGGCGATGGAATTAGGTTTTTGGCTCCGTATCTGTTCCTTTGGGGATACGTAGGTATATATAGGAGGAAGAAGTACGTCAGTGGAGCTTCGGTGGGCCCACGAGGGTGGGGGAGCGCCTGGGGATATAGGGCGCGCCCCCTACCTCGTGCCCACCTCGAAGCTTCCTTGGCGTAGGGTCCAAGTCTCCTAGGTCATATTCGGGAAGAAAATCACGTTCCAGAAAGGTTTATTCCGTTTGGACTCTGTTTGATATTCCGTTTCTTCGAAACACTGAAATAGGCAAAAAAAACAGCAATTCTGGGCTGGGCCTCCGGTTAATAGGTTAGTCCCAAAAATAATATAAAAGTGGAAAATAAAGCCCAATATAGTCCAAAACAGTAGATAATATAGCATGGAGCAATCAAAAATTATAGATACGTTGGAGACGTATCACCGCCCGCGCCGCCGCCAGAGCCGCCGCCGCCGGACCCGCCCGCTGAGGTTGACCCTGCCGCCGGGTTTTTTTTTAGAAAACCGTTGGTTTTCGCCGATTTTTCGTTCGGTTTTTTTTAGTTTCCATTTTTTATTAGATCGGTTTTTTCGGTTTAGGTTAATTAGCGAGTGTTCGCTCGTTCGTTTGTTTTTAACGAACGTGTTCATCGTTTAGATCCAGATAACGAACATTCATTTGTTAATCTGTTCGTCTTTTTTTTTCTCGGATTTTCTGCGATTATTTCTGATCGCGATTTCTGATCCGATTTTCGTTTTTGTATAACTTTTCGCTCGTTTATCGGAATCAGGCGATTCAAGCGCCTGGAGTTTCGTCTCGAAACCCTCTTTCTGTTTAACCAACTCAAACAAGTGTTTGCCTCTATAATATTTGACCTAGAACCAGAATAGTAAACGAAGCTTGTTTCTTTTGCCGTTTGACTTTCGTTGCTTCGTTCGATTTGATTCTTTTTGCCAACCAGAGTTCTTAAATTGAACTTTCTTGTTAGACCTCTTATTTGAGTTTTATGTATGCATTAGATGAGTACTTATTGTATGCTTGTTTGTTTGCGATAGAGTACCCAGAGTGCGCCGCTTGCTACTTCGAATCACTAGGTTTCGCGGATCATCAGCAAGGCAAGTAACACTTTGATCATACCTCCTACTACCCAATTTTTATTGCATTAGATCAATCCTCAAACATTGCATGATTAGGATCTAATCAAATTGTGGGTTTTGGGAAGTAGATGAGGTAGAACCTATTACCTGTTTTATTATCAAACCCTGGGAGATACTTCTACCTTGCTTATATTGCTATGTTATGCTAGTAGACGTGGATTGGGTGAGTGTATCCATTACAGATGTGAGATTGATAATTAATGGTTTATCTAAGGTGGCAACTTAAACATACATCTGGGTGGATTGAGGCACCTGGGTATTCCAGCGATTGCCTGTTTTCTTTTGGACCGCCACCCAGGCTCAAAGGGATCATGAGATTATTCATACTAGAAACTTCTGTGTGCAGCCACAAGCTACTATGGGCTCTAGCATAGTTGATTAAGTCGTGCGAACTCTTACAGTGGTTAAGGATGGCAATGGGTACCCATTACCCGCGTACCCTGTGGGTAAAAACCCTATTAGGGTAAGGGTATGGGACACAAAATTACCCATGGGTACTTAAATGGGAAAATATCATACCCATCGGGTAGAGAGGTTACGGGTATGGGATCGTATAACCCATACCCGCGTACCCATGTACCCATCTAAAATGTTGAGAGGTGGGTTTCCGTTAATATCCTAATGTATTCATTTCCCCTCCTAATCACGCTAGGTAAAAACTCTAATGTATATTCAAATTATCTCTATAATTTATCATTATTTCATGGACTTAAAGTGTATGCATATGTGTTGTTATTTATGATTATGTGTTCATGTTTAACATTTTTATATGTCACTTTATAGGCAAGTATTTTTGTTTATGAGAATATGTTGTTGTTACAATATGTTATTGTACATTGTTGTTTAAAATGTGTTCCTATTAATAATTTATGATTATATGTTGCTTTTTACAACTATTTTCTACTCAACTGATGTGTTGTAAACATGGGTATTTTTACTCGCAGGCACCCATATACCCTATCGGGTGACGGGTATGGGAAAAAAATGTACCCTTGATGGGTATGGGTATGGGTGATGGGTAAACTCAGGGCGGACGGGTAAGGGTATGGGGTAGCTCTACCCGTACCCATACCCTGCGGGTGCCATCCCTAACAGTGGTAGACTAGCAGATGTAGGGGAAATTAGGTGTAACGGTCTACCCGATCATAAGGTGCTAGCGCTTCTAAAAGACTATGTCTCGGTCATCCGTTTCTCAAACACCATGTAGTGCGAGAATCCCAACGGAGGAGATCGAGTCTTGTGGGGAAAAGTGTGCAAACCTCTGCAGAGTGTATAAACTAATCATGGTTAGCCGTGTCCCCGGTTATGGACATCTTGAGTATCTAGTACTTGGATTATCATGTGAATCTCATCATGTTACTTTAATTAATATTGTTGGGTTTTAATGTTGATGCTTAATTGGGATTGAGAGCATATCTACACTCTCAATGTTTAACAACTATCATGATAGTTAAATAAAATTTATTCCTTTACAGTAGGGAAAAATTGGTTTTACGCAAAACTGTAACCATAGAGCTTTCCACCAGCCAAATATGCATGTAGTATAGTTTATTTTACCATTATTCTCTATGTGTTACCTTGCCAGCATATTCCATGTGCTGACCCGTTTCGGGCTGCAACGTTCATGTTGCAGACTTTTCAGACGACGAGTAAGGTGCCTTAGGTCGTGGTTCTATACTCAGTGATGCTGTTGGAGTTGATGGACTCACTTATATTCCAAGCCTTCCGCTGTTATCGTTATTAGATGGCCTTAAGCCATATTTATTGTAATAAGTTCTCTTTTGAGACACTCGATGTAGTAAGTGTGAGATTGCTACTCTGTTATAAATCCTTCAAGTACTGTGCGGTGTCAGCATTACTGATCCAGGGATGACACTGGAGCGCGGAGATTGGACCGTTTGAGGTCTGGTCGCTACAATACCCTAAGTGCGGCGATGGACTTGCTACGGCAGCAATGGTGGAGACGATTCCCGTTGACGGCGGCGGAGACCAGCGGCGGGAGGCAGCTGGCGATGAGGAGGACGATCCGGAGACCCAGGGAGGCAGAGTAGGCTGAGCGCGGGCGAAGGGGTTCGATTTTTTTTCCAAATTTTGGCCCGGGGATATATTGCCTGACCCTGTCGGTGTGACCGAGTGGAACAACTCGGTGGCACCGAGATTCATAACTGCAAGCAGTTACTGAAACTCGGTGTGACCGGAAAGTTCAAATTGATTGCACCGAGATTGAAAACCTAGATCGACTTAGTGATCTCGGTATGACCGAAATGGATGAATCGGTCAGACCGAAACGCACAAAGAAGTTTTGGATTTTTAAGTCTATGATGAATCGGGGACTCTGAGTGATCCTCACACGGAGTGGTTCAAATCTGACTTGATCAAACTTTATGATGTATCATGAATAGAGTTTGAGAAGAGAAAAGCATAGATAGCTAGAGAAGGTTCTTAGGCATTCTTGTCCATCCACTTGGCAAAAGAAAAAGGAACCAAACAATCAAAACAACAAGTGGATGTCCTCGAATGAGTAAATTATGCAACCAACATGCTCACACAATAAAATGGCAAATGAAATATGTGGCAAAGCATGCATAAGCAATTCTAGCATCTATCAAGCAATTGGCGATGACTAGGTCATCTATATATGAGTATATTGACTTAGGAGTCAAATGAGAACATTTGATCATAGGTCATACTCATCGTTTAAGCACAAATGGGGTTACCATTTTTACATAAAGCGTTGTTGTGTTCACACCATTA
>NW_024113303.1:0-12372 GCF_003073215.2 Triticum urartu | reverse complement strand
ACTGCGCGCACCCCAGTGTTCGAACCTCAAGGGTCTGCCGGAACCCGAAATCCGACAGAAACTGTTGTTTCTCCGCCTCGAGCAGCACTACCGCTCTCGTTGGAGGGTACTACCGCTTGGGCTCGAGCAGTACTACCGCTCTCGTTGGAGCGGTACTACGCTTGACCTCGAGCGGTACTACCGCTCTCTTTGGGGCGGTACTACCGCGGGCATGTCACGGTACTACCGCTGCATGCCAAATTCCATCAAATTCCTACCTTACCTTGATTATTTTTGTTGTGTTGCTTATGCTCGTTCTTTCTGGTTGTTTTGCGTGTTCTTGTGTTTGGCTCCAGGTGATGACCCTTCTGAGCAGCATCAAGCGCCGTATCAACCCCGGGCGTGCAACATCAAAACGCTACCGCACCTCTAAGCCAGCCGGTGGTTCCTCGAGCACCCAACCGCCTCCAGCAAGTGCATCTGCAAGTGTTCCTCCACCTCCTCAGCAATCGAGAGATCCGCCAACAAGCCAAAGGAAGACTGTGACTGAGATGACCAACAAGGAGTTTTGGGAGAAGCGTCGCCGCAACCCCTATGCGGTGGACCAAGAACCCACTTTGGTCAACCGCCCGTTCTGGAACCGTTTTCAGTTTGCCATCTACTTTGATGTGATCAAGGCCAAGAAGAATCTTTTGTTGATGTTCGCTCCATTGACACTGATGCTATGGAGAAGGACCCGGAGTACTTTGGCGAAGCCTTCAGATGTGCACTCAGCTGAACATTCTCAGGATCATGCAATTCAACAAGGATTTCGATGCGGATTTGGTGGCTCAATTCTATGCCACCGTCCATCTTGGGACGGATGTCGACAGGACTCTGACATGGATGACCAATGGCAAGCTGCTTTCCGTCAAGTGGAAGGCTTTCATGGAGTTACTTGATGTGGTGGATCACGGGCTTGAGACTCCTGTCGGTTTCCGCCCTCACCGCAATGCTACGTCCACCCACAAGCAAGCCCTTTGGCCCTACTGCACTGTGAAAGTTCACCCAGTAACTGAGAAGAAGACCTATGAGCTGTCTCCGTATCTGGACATTCTTCATCGCATCTTCCGTGAGACTCTCTTCCCTCGGATCGGGAATCTGGATATGGTCCACTCTTACCTCGTGGACATGCTCCTTTTCTGTCAGCATGAGAAGGAAGCAAGCACTGGAGAGAGCCTGGATATCTTCTCATGTCATGTGGTCTGAACTTCTCTCTGCCGTGTCTGAGCGCAAGTGCCCGATATATGGTCCATTCATCATGAGGCTCATTGAGAGGGCCTGGGCACAGACCTATCCCAGAGTGTTGCTAGAGACTGGAGACTTGGTTTCTCATGAGATCAAGCGTCTGAGGAAGAAGGACAATTGGGTCACCCCAGCGCCTCAAACAGGGGGTCCGTCTGCTGCTGCTGCTACTGCTGCCATGGAGACCGAGGGTGGGGCAGCCACTGATGATCACGAGGAGGATATTGGCCCCTCTAGTGCTGAACCCTCATGGGCGAAGAAGCTTAAAAACAAGTTGAAGAAGCTTTTCTGCATGGAGTCTCATGGTCAGTACATGACTCATGTGGCGGAGAAGCATGCCAGGATGCGCCACAAGGAGCTCATGCGTCAGTTGGGAGCGACAGTTGCCAGTGGTTCTGAGGGTCAGATCACTGAAGAGGAGGAGTGGATTCATCAGCACTGCCCTTGGACCGACTCCGACCCGAGCAGTTTTCGACCAACGACGGAGATGCAGACGATCACGCTGAGATTTGATGTTTCGAGATCCTCAGCTTGCCATCACCTGGAGTTGTAGCGTCGCTCTTTTCCCTTTTTGGTGTCTCGCTGCCAAAGGGGGAGAGAGTGTAGGGATTTGTGTCGTGCTTGTTTGTGTCTTGTGTTTTCTTGTGTGTTCTCTCGGTGTCTTTGTTTGGTTTGGTTTGGTGCCTGAGACCTAAGTTCTAGACATATGGTGTGAGACATATGCTCCCTATCGCTACCTTATTACTTATGTCTATTCAGTACTGTAGTTTATTATGAGTTGCATGCTTGTCCTGTTTTATACTCTCTCTCTCATATATCTTGTGCTTAGAATTGTTGGACTATAAAATATAGGGGGAGTGTTGATCCGATGTGTGTGTCTTGCTCCGAATGCTCCTATCTAGGTGCACACATTCTGGGGGAGCCCGTCTATATTTTGTAGTTCTTATTCTTTTTATTTCTTTTCCTTGCGCAAATCCCTAGTTGTCATCAATCCACCAAAAAGGGGGAGATTGTTACGGCATATCTCTCTCAAGGTAGTTTTGGTGATTGATGACAACATGTTTGCGGACTAATCTTGTGCTTTGAATAGTTCACAGATTCTCCCCTGGCACGAGACGTTTTCTTCCCCTCGGAGTGTCTTCAAGACGGTGTAGCTCTTTCGTTTCTCTCTCGGTGGACTAGTTGCGTAGAGGGCACCGTACTATCAAGAGGGGGTCCGCTGGGGTTTTGCATGGGTGGAATCAACACGTACACATCAGCTTCTCACCCTCCGAGCTTGTCCATTCCTTTGAAGAGGTCTCTCCACTTTTCCTTGTCCTGTCTGGGTCCCAGCGGTAGTACCGCAACCCAGCCGTAGTACCGCTGAGGAGACACAAGCGGCAGTACCGCTCCACAGCGGTAGTACCGCCCTTGTCTCCACAGCAGTAGTACCGCTGGGTGCCTGGCACCACCGCCTCGTCCTCAGCCTCATTGGAGAGATTCTCTCTCTCTCTTCAGTGTCCCAGCGGTAGTACGGCCGAAGGGTCACAAGCGGCAGTACCGCTCCACAGCGGTAGTACCGCCCGTGACCCCGCTGCCGTAGTACCGCTGGGCTGTCTGGCTCCTACCGCCTCGACTCGAGGGGTCTTTTTCTCGTGTCGGGTTTTGCACACTAGTTGCGGTTGTAGAGGCGGTAGTACCGTTTCAGGAGCGGTAGTACCGCCCCTACCACCGCGGTAGTACCGTGTTGGGTCCTATTCCCTACTAGTCTCCTCTGCGCGGCAGTGCCGCTGGCTGGTGCGGCAGTACCGCTCCTAGCGGTAGTACCGCCCTGTGCGGGGCTGGTTGGTGGGGGGCAACGGTTGGATTGTTGCCCCCACTATAAAAGGGAGTCCCCTTCTTCTCTTTGACCCACCTCTTCCTCCCCCAAGCTCCATTTATTGCTCAAGCTCCATTAAATGCTCCAAGCTCCATTTTCGCCCGATCTATCTCTCTAGCCAATCAAACTTGTTGATTTGCTCAGTGGTTGAGAAGGCCCAATCTACACTTCCACCAAGGATCTTGTTACTATTGGGTGTTTGAGCACCCTAGATGGTTGAGGTCACCACAGAGCCATAGTCCATTGTGGTGAAGCTTCGTGGTTTTGGAGCCTCCGATTAAGTTGTGGAGATTGCCCCAACCTTGTTTGTAAAGGTTCGGTCGCCGCCTTCAAGGGCACCAATAGTGGAATCACGGCATCTCGCATTGTGTGAGGGCGTGAGGAGAATACGGTGGCCCTAGTGGCTTCTTGGGGAGCATCGTGCCTCCACACCGCTCCAACGGAGACGTACTTCCCCTCAAAGGGAAGGAACTTCGGTAACACATCCTCGTCTTCACCGGATCCACTCTTGGTTATCTCTTACCTTTACTTGTGCAAGCTCTTTAGTGTTACTTCTCTTGCTTGCTTGTTTGCTTGTTGGTATTGCATCATATAGGTTGCTCACCTAGTTGCACATCTAGACAACCTACTTTGATGCAAAGTTTAATTTGGTAAAGAAAAGCTAAAAATTGGTAGTTGCCTATTCACCCCCCTCTAGTCAACCATATCGATCCTTTCAATTGGTATCAGAGCCTCGTCTCTTTATTAAGGACTTTACCGTCCAAAGAGTATGGTTGATACCGTAGACGGTGGAGGAACACTCCGGTGTGAATCCGATCTCGTCTACGGGCATGGGGGAACTCGGTCTCTCGTGAGGAGTTCAATGTGGCCTTGGAGACATTGAAAACCTCCATGACGACCGAAGTTGAAAGCATGTTTACTAAATTTCTTGAGGGGCTTAAACTATCCACCGCACCGTTGAAAGTGGGTGATCCCGCCAAACAAGGTCGGATGCTATCCCCGACAAGGGGGAAGCTAGTAGTGAAAAGGCTCCTTCTTCTAGTGGCAAGAATGGCACCGGCATCTTTGCCCATGTGGAACCACCACTTGTTTATGGTGGACCGGTTCCTTCCACTCATTTGAATCATGCCGGTCCTCCCCCTAAGATTGTGAAAAATGAGGATTTTGATTCTTGGGTTTACCGCTTAAACGTCATTTAAATCATGTGAACACTAACCTTTGGAGAATCATTGAAGAAGGTTTCTATCCACATGATCCAAGCAACTTCACTCCTCGAGAAGCCGCGGACAATCAATTCAATGAGAATGCTCTCTTCATCATTCAAGATGCAATTCCACCCGAAGACCTACCTCATCTTCGTCCCTTCGCCTTGGCCAAAGATGCATGGCATTGTGTTGTCTCTCTCTACCGGGGAAGCGCAAGCATTCAACGCTCCAACTATGAAGTGGTACAAGATGAGGCCGATGAGTTTGCAATGAAAGAAGATGAAGAACCTCGTGAGCTTTATCGGAGAGTAACCAAACTCGCGGTCTCACTACGAGATCACGGGAGCAAGGACACGGATGACAATTGGATCAAGCGCAAATTCCTCAAGGCAATGATGCCCTACTCACAAGGCCATGTCCTCCGTCATTCGCAAAGACCGGACTTCCACACTTTGACCTCAAGCGAAGTGTTGGATGAGTTTGTGGCCATGAACATTTTGGACAAGACCGCCGACAATGCGGTGCTCCATTCTCAACGGGCAAAGAAGCCTAACCTTGCATTGAAGGCCAAGCTCACCGTTGGAAGAAGAAGAAGAGAAGAAGAGGAGAGCAACCCCCGAAGATACGAAGTATGCATATCATGAACACATGGCACTTGCTTCAAGGCAATTTTGGAGCAAGAAAAACTCGAGGCCAAACTTTAGCAAAAACAACTCGAGTGGCACGAGCAAGCAACGTGTAAGGACTTGCTACAATTGCGGCAACGTGAGTCATTTTGTTGCGGAATGCCCGTATGAGAAGAGGGAAGACAATGGTGGCAAGCTCATCCGAAAGGACAAGGCCAAGTCGTTCCCCAACAAGAACAACTTCACCAAGAAGACTCCTCCCAAGGCATTGGTTGTACAAGAAGAGTACAATGAGGATGATGACGATGATGAAGATGATGAGTCGGTTGCCATGGCCTCCGTTGCCATTGCGACGACTTCACGGGTGTCTCTCTTCGACTCACCCAATGAGAGCATCACCGCCAAGTGCCTCATGGCTAAAGCCACCAACAAGGTAACCCCCAATATCAAAACTACCATCATTAATCATCCTTCTCCGACGATAGCATTAATGAACTTGAGGGAGCTAATGTGGAGGCTAACAGTTTGAGGCCTTTATGGGCAAACTCAAGGGAAAATCCAAGAAGCACTTTGTTGCTCTCTTGGAACAACTTGGTGAAGCCAATGACATGATCGAGGCTCACGAAGACACCATCACTAAGATGGAAGGGCATAGTCGTGACTATGCCGATGAGATTTCGGATCTTTCCAATGCTCTTGAGGAAGAGCGTGGTCTTCGTTTGGCTCTTGAGGAGTCACACAACGTTGATCATGCTAAGTTAAAGAAAGATTATGATCATGTCCTCATAGTTTCTCATGTGCTAAACTCCGAGAAGGCCGAACTTGAGGTTGATCTTGCTAGACTCAAAGAGGAGTTTGATCTACTTGACAAGGCTCACAAGGTCTTGAAGGGTGCTCATGCTAGCCTCAAAGAGTCTCATGATCAACTTCAAGTAAAGCTAACCAAGGAAAAAGCCACTTTCCCTCGTATGATGTTAATTGATAATGCAAATGCTACTAACCCGTGTTGTGAGCATGTGCATCTCGTTGAGGAGAACGCTAAGCTAAAGGGGCAACTTGAGAGAGGTCTTGCGACTTGCATACAAGGCAAGAAGAACCTCAACGATCTCTTGATCAACCAAAAGGGAGTTGTGGCCAAGGAAGGGGTTGGGTACGTGCCCGACTCCAAGAACAAGAAGAAGAATGACAAGACCAAACGACCTCCTCCTCTCATGCAAACCTTTGTGAAGGAGGGAGAGAGTGCCCCAGGAGAAGAAGAAGAACAATGTCAAGAAGGGCAATGTCACCCCTCCCAACAAAGCCGGCGATTTTAATCCTTCTTATGTGTTATGCCGTGCTAGTGATGGGCATGTTTATGCCAAATTTGTTGGTTCTCCTCATGAATACATTGAATGGTCTATTTGGGTTCCAAAAACCCTTGTTACTAACATCAAAGGACCCATTACAAAATGGGTACCTAAAACCAAGCATTGATCTCTTGTAGGTGTTTGCTTCCGGTGGTGGATCATGGTTGCTCGATAGCGGAGCTACAAATCATATGACCGGAAGCAAGGACTTGGTGGTGGACGTGCACAAGGTTCCATCTATGCCCACCAATGTCGAGTGGGGTGACGCCTCATCTTCTAAGGTATTGGGACTTGGCAAGGTGGTCATCTCTCATGATCTCACGATCGAGAAGGTCATGCTTGTTGAGTCCCTTGCATACAATTTACTTTCCGTTCGTCAACTTGCAATCATGGGCTTTGCCACTTTCTTTGATATCGATACCGTGGCCCTCTTGTGGAGCAAGACTCTTAAAGTAGCTTTGTTGGGCATGTCGAGAACGGTCTATATGTGATTAACTTTTCGGAGCGACCCACTAAGACCGCGACATGCCTAATGGCTAAAGTTGATGTGGGATGGCTTTGGCATCGCCGTTTAGCCCATGTCAATATGAGATCTTTGCAAAGTCTCCTCAAGGGGGACCATGTCCGTGGACTAACGAATGTTAGTTTTGCTAAAGATCGTGCTTGCAGTGCCTGTATCGAAGGAAAGCTACATGAGAAGGCTCACCCTCCCACGACTATCATTTATTCAAAGAGGCCTTTGGAGCTCCTTCACATGGATCTCTTTGGGCCTCCATCCTTCGATAGTCTTGGAGGTAGGAAGTATTGCTTGGTGATTGTGGATGACTACTCAAGGTACACGTGGGTGTATTTCTTCAAGAGGAAGAGCGAGACCCAACAAACCGTCATTGACTTTGCAAATGAAGCACAACGTCAACACAATGCAAAGATCTTGACAATAAGAAGTGACAACGGCACCGAGTTCAAGAACTACACCTTGGATGAATTTCTTAGTGATGAGGGAATCAAGCATCAATATTCCGCACCATACACCCCTCAACAAAACGGTGTTGCGAGAGGAAGAACCGGACGTTGATGGATGCGGCAAGGACCATGATGGCGGAGTTCAAGTCTCCGTACAACTTTTGGGCCGAAGCCATCAACACCGCGTGTCATGCATCCAATCGGCTCTACCTCCGCAAGGGCTTGAACAAGACTCCATATGAGATACTCACCGGTAACAAGCCCAACCTCAAGTACTTCCGGGTATTTGGTAAGTGTTTCATTCTCAAGAAAGGTGTTCGGTTGTCTAAATTTGAGGCTAGAGCTTATGAGGGCATATTTGTTGTTATGCTACAAACTCTCATGCTTACCGTGTCCTCAATAAATCCACTGGGACTTATTGAGGAGACGTGTAACATGGAGTTTGATGAGAATAACGGCTCCCAAGTGGAGCAAAGTGGCACTTGTGATGTAGGTGATGAAATTCCTCCCCAAGCCATAAGAAGAATGGGTGTTGGCTTTATCCTACCCATTGAGGAACCCCTTGTGGCCGAAGGAGAAGGACAAAGCTCCACTCAAGTGGAGCCATCACCAACCCAAGGCCCACACGCTTCCGAAGTTCAACATGAAGGCCCTCATCTCAAGAACATGACCAAGGGCAAGATCACGCTCAAGACGGTGTTGACACATCAAGTGATGCCCAAGGTCAAGTTCTCTCCTCCGAGCAAGTTCAAGAACAAGAACAAGCCCAAGACGACGCTCAAGATGATCAAGTGACCACTCCTCGTCTCACCCCCGAGGAGGAATTAGAGCGTCGTGCCGCCAAGGTTGCTTCCAAGCTCTCCACCAAGGATCATCTCATGACGAATGTGCTTGGAAGCTTAAGAAAGGGGGTAAGCACTCGTAGACAATTAGCAAATTATTGTGAGCATCACGCGTTTGTCTCTTGTGTGGAACCCCACAAGGTCTATGAAGCGCTAGAAGATCCGGATTGGCTCAATGCCATGCATGAAGAACTCAACAACTTCGAGCGCAACAAAGTGTGGAGATTGGTGCCAAGACCGACCGGGAATCACAATGTCATAGGAACCAAGTGGATATTTAAGAACAAGCAAGATGCCCATGGGATTATCATTCGCAACAAGGCTCGTTTGGTAGCACAAGGCTACTCCCAAGTCGAGGGTATCGACTACGGTGAAACCTTTGCTCCCGTTGCTCGTCTTGAATCCATTCGCATGTTGATTGCATATGCTTCTCATCATAACTTTAAGTTACAACAAATGGATGTGAAGAGTGCTTTTCTTAATGGTCCTATTAATGAATTGGTTTACGTCAAGCAACCCCCCGGGTTCGAGGATCCCTACTTTCCCGATCATGTGTATCAACTCGATAAGGCACTCTATGGCCTTAAACAAGCCCCACGTGCGTGGTATGACCACCTTACCGAGTTGTTACAAGACCGTGGTTTTGAAGTTGGGCTAATCGACCCCACTCTTTTTACTAAGAAGGTCAAAGGGGAGTTGTTTGTGTGCCAATTATATGTTGATGATATTATCTTCCTAACAAAGCTTTCAATGAGGAATTTGCCGCTCTCATGACCTCAAAGTTCGAGATGTCTTCCATGGGAGAGTTGAAGTTCTTTCTAGGGTTCAAGTGAAGCAAAGAAGAGAAGGAACCTTCATCAATCCAAGCCAAATACACTCAAGACATGCTCAAGAGATTCAAGCTAAGTGATCAAGCCGGCTTCCACTCCAATGCCCACCAAGTGCCAACTTGACTAGATCCCAATGGTAAAGTGGTGGATCAAAAGGTATATCGCTCCATGATTGGATCCTTGCTTTACCTTTGTGCATCTAGACCGGACATCATGTTGAGTGTGGGAATTTGTGCACGGTTTCAAGCCGCACCTAAGGAAAGTCACTATGTGGCGGTCAAACGAATCTTTCGATATTTGGCTCATACCCCAAACTTTGGCTTATGGTACCCAAGAGGATCAAACTTCAAGCTTGTAGGGTACTCGGATTCCGATTGGGCGGGAGACAAAGTGGATAGGAAGTCCACTTCCGGAGGGTGCCAATTCCTTGGTTGCTCTTTGGTAAGTTGGTCTTCCAAAAAGCAAAGTTGTGTGTCTCTCTCGTCCACTGAGGCGGAGTATGTTGCCGCCGGTAGTTGTTGTGCACAACTCCTATGGATGAGGCAAACTTTAAAGGATTACGGTGTCACTTGTGACAAAGTGCCTCTTTGGTGTGACAATGAAAGTGCCATCAAGATCTCTCTCAACCCGGTGCAACACTTCAAGACGAAGCATATTGAGATTCGGTATCACTTCATCCGGGATCACATTAGGCGAGGAGAGATCGAGCTCAACTATGTCAACACTCATGACAACCTTGCAGATATTTTCACGAAGCCCTTGGATGAAGCAAGATTTCGCGAGTTAAGGCATGAGCTAAATATCATTGATTCGAGCAATGTGGCTTGAACCCTTGCACACCCCACCATGCTCAACTTGTTGTCTAGTTTAAGGTGTAGGCATGGACATAGGGGGAGTGTTGTTCTCTCAATGAACTCTCCCTCCCCCCATTATGCATAAATTGATCAAGTCTTTCACTTAGCCATTGTTGATGGTACTTGTGTTTCAAAGACGAGTTTTGGTCATGGGCCCAAGGTTAAAATCTTCGCGGCGCCATACCTCTTGACTCAAACATAGGTGGCCTCGGCCACCGCCCTCTTTTGAAGAGGTGTGTCTTGGTCGTTTGCTCGTGTGCTCTCTCTTTCTTGCCGTTTGTGTCTTTCCTTCGAGCAAAAGCCTTGTTTGTTTGGTTGCCGTGGCATGCTGGGCGGTACTACCGCTGGTGGTGCGCGGTACTACCACTCATAAGGGGTACTACCGCCCCCCAGCATGGTACTACCGCTGAGGGACGGGACCAGGGGGTTATATTCGGGGCAGGGGGAGGTTTCTTCTCCCCTACATTCCCTGCTTCCCCTTATGCTTTTAAGTGCATCTAGTGCCACCCCTAGTTGGTTTTGGAGTATTGACGACAAACCTAGTTGAGGGACTAATGTGTTTGTGAGAATTGCAGGATAACACAGGTAGAAGTCCCTCATTGATTCGGTTTTCTACCAGAGATGACCCCTAAAAATGTATGAAGACATTGATAAAGTGGTATATGAAGATATTCACATTGAAGACTATGACAAAAGAAGACATCGCATGAAGCCTATGGAGCTCGAAGACTTAGATCTTTCGTAGTTCTTTTCTTCTTGTTGAGTCATAGGAACCACCGTACTGTTAAGTGGGGTCCAAGAGAACCAGTCAGAATGACTGAAGTGATGCCTAAACCAAAAACCTATGTCTTCGAGTGAAGACTATGAGAGCGAATCTTGTCCAGAGTCGGACAAGTCAGCTTTGCTTGTAGCCCAAGTAAAGTTGCCGTGTGAGTTTGAAATCTGACCTTGGAACACGTGTCAGTTCCTTAGTGACCCAGGGTCATTTCGGACAAATCAGGTCGGGTTGCCAAGTGGCTATAAATAGCCCACCCCCTACAACCATAAACAGGTTGGCTGCTCAGATTCAGAGTATGCTTTTGTCGTTTGAGAGCAACCCACCTCGAAGCCTTTGAGAGAGAATTCCTTGCGAGGATAAAGCCCTAACCACCCAGAGCCAAAGAGGTTAGGCATCACTTAAGTCTTCTTGTCTGTGTGATCTGAAGACTTATTACACTTGACTGTGAATCCTCCAGCCGGTTAGGCGTCGCGTTCTGAGCATCCAAGACATTGTGGATTGCCGGTGAACGAAGTCTGTGAAGGTTTGGGAGTCTACCTTGAAGACTTACCAGAGTGATTGGGCGAGGTCTGTGTGACCTTAGCTCAAGGGGAATACGGTGAGGACTGGGTGTCCTGAGCTGCGTGTTCAGGACTGGGTGTCCGGGACTGTGTGTCCTCAGGTTTAAATACCTAGCCGCCCTAACCAGACGTACAGTTGTCACAGCAACTGGAACTGGTCCAACAAATCATTGTCTTCAACGAGTCACTGGTTTCATCCTTCCCTTCCCTTTACTTACTGTTGGTCCTTGTGAAGTCATTGTATGATTGCACTATCTTTTGTCTTCACTGAGTGACTGCGTGTTCTGTTTGGCTTCATAATATCTTCCTACCTAATCCTTACTACATTGCTACTATTAGTCATTGTGCTTTCACTTCATTGAATACTTGACTATGGCTTGCCTAGTGTAGTCTACCTTCCGCTGCATGGTAATAGGTTCATTTCTATCGTTTGTCTTCGAAACTTCCATGTTTTGAAGACTTTCATAAAAACCTATTCACCCCCCCTCTAGTCGATCACTAGCACTTTCAATTGGTATCAGAGCAAGGTACTCCCTTGTTCTGTGTGATTCGGTTTAACCACCTGGAGTTTTAGCTATGTCGACTGCAGGGATATAAAGTCTCCGCTGCGTGCCCCGTCTTCGATGGAACTGAATATCCCTACTGGAAGAATAAGATGCGCATGCATCTTGAAGCCATTGACGTCGACCTATGGTATGTCGTCAAGAACGGCGTTCCCAAGGCTGGAGAAGGTGTCACTGCTGCTGACTCAAGAAGTTCGTTCAACTGGACTCTACTGCCAAGAATATCATCTGTGGTCATCTGACCAAAGGACAGTATGGCCGCGTGAGTGCTTTGGAAACATCTAAGCTAGTCTGGGACTGGCTCTCCAAGGTCAACGAGGCGTCTCAACCCAGAGAGATCAGAGAATCAGTGTCCTTCGCAACCTCTTCAACCACTTTAAGCGAAATGACAATGAGAATGTCCAGCTCACGTTTGATCGACTCACTGACATCACAAATGAGCTTCAAGCCCTCGGCGCTACTGAGATCACCAAGCATGAAGTCGTCAAGACACTACTGAGATCACTTGACAGTTCGTTTGACACCCTAGCCCTGATGATTCAAGAACGTCCTGATTTCAAGACACTCGATCCGTCTGACATACTTGAGAGGCTCAACACACATGAGTTTCAGCTTTCTGAGAAAAGAGATATCTACGGTCCAAACTATGGGCGAACTCGTGCCTTGAAGGCAAAAGCTGTCTCC